>NC_137635.1:26337668-26495435 GCF_963383615.2 Lipophrys pholis | reverse complement strand
GCTCCCAGATGGCCAGACTCTGCTTGGAAACAGGCTGAGCAGCTCCAGACGAGGAGCCTCGTTCATAAAGCTCGGTAGGATCCATACTGACAGCGGACGGGCGCCAAAAAATTATTGGATTAATAAATAAAACTGTGCACACAAACACTTGAACGCACTTTTTACTTCAGAAATCCCAGCTCACCTGGAAAGCTGCACAGGTTCTCCTCTTCTACTTGAATCTCAACCTCCTCCTCACTGCTCCTCCTCCTCAATGCTCCTCCTCACTGCTCCTCCTCACTGCTCCTCCTCATTGCTACTCCACACTGTTCCTCGTCATTGCTCCTCCTCACTGCTCCTCCTCACTGCTCCTCCTCACTGCTCCTCCTCATTGCTACTCCACACTGTTCCTCCTCATTGCTCCTCCTCACTGCTCCTCCTCATTGCTCCTCCTCACTGCTCCTCCTCACTGTTCCTCCTCATTGCTCCTCCTCACTGCTCCTCCTCATTGCTCGTCCTCACTGCTCCTCCTCATTGCTCCTCCTCACTGCTCCTCCTCATTGCTCCTCCACACTGTTCCTCCTCACTGCTCCTCCTCACTGCTCCTCCTCATTGCTCTCACACTGTTCCTCCTCACTGCTCCTCCTCACTGCTCTTCCTCACTGCTCCTCCTCCTCACTGCTCCTCCTCATTGCTCCTCCTCACTGCTCCTCCTCAGTGCTCCTCCTCCTCACTGCTCTTCCTCACTGCTCCTCCTCACTGTTCCTCCTCAACACTGCTCCTCCTCACTGTTCCTCCTCATTGCTCATCCTCAATGCTCCTCCTCAACACTGCTCCTCCTAACTGTTCCTCCTCCACACTACTCCTCTTCACTGCTCCTCCTCATTGCTCCTCCTCACTGCTCCTCCTCCTCACTGCTCCTCCTCATTGCTCCTCCTCACTGTTCCTCCTCAACACTGTTCCTCCTCATTGCTCCTCCTCACCACTGCTCCTCCTCACTGCTCCTCTTCACTGCTCCTCCTCATTGCTCCTCCTCACTTCTCTTCTTCATTGCGTCTCCTCCCTGTTCTTCCTCAACACTGCTCCTCCTCCTCACTGCTCCTCCACACCACTGCTCCTCCACACCACTGCTCCTCCTCCAAACCACTGCTCCTCACCACCACTACTCCTCCTCCACACCACTGCGCCTCACTACAACTGCTCCTCACCTCCACTGCTCCTCCTCATCCCCACTGCTCCTCTCCACCACTGCTCCTCACCACCACTGCTCCTCACCCCCACTGCTCCTCACCCCCACTGCTCCTCACCACCACTGCTCCTCTTCACCCCACTGCTCCTCTCCACCACTGCTCCTCCTCATCCCCACTGCTCCTCTCCACCACTGCTCCTCACCACCACTGCTCCTCACCCCCACTGCTCCTCACCACCACTGCTCCTCTTCACCCCCACTGCTCCTCTCCACCACTGCTCCTCTCCACCACTGCTCCTCCTCACCACCACTGCTCCTCACCACCACTGCTTCTCTCCACCACTGCTCCTCCTCACCAGCACTGCGCCTCCTCACCACCACTGCTCCTCCTCACCACCACTGCGCCTCCTCACCACCACTGCTCCTCCTCACCACCACTGCTCCTCACCACTACTGCTCCTCACCACCACTGCTCCTCCTCACCACCACTGCTCCTTAACACATTCACTTTGCAGCATTACACATGGCTGTCACTGCACTGACTCAGCAGTTAGACTGATTGTTACTCACCTCGTTACAAATAATAATCAATCAGTTCTATCAGCTCTGTATCATTAATAATCAATCAGTTCTATCAACTCTGTATCATTGATAATCAATCAGTTCTATCAGCTCTGTATCATAAATAATCAATCAGTTCTATCAACTCTGTATCATTGATAATCAATCAGTTCTATCAGCTCTGTATCATAAATAATCAATCAGTTCTATCAACTCTGTATCATTGATAATCAATCAGTTCTATCAGCTCTGTATCATTGATAATCAATCAGTTCTATCAACTCTGTATCATTGATAATCAATCAGTTCTATGCACCGATACCACTTTTTGACCAGTGTGTGGAGGGGGGAGGGGCGTCAAAAGGATGATTGAAAAGGCAAACTGGGGGAAATTTGAGAGGAAGTATGAACGATAGGTCAATCAGATTGAAAATGATCTCGATATAGAGACGTTGGAAAATGAGATAAAAAAAGACATAATACTCGCAGCGGAAGAGGCTGTTCCTAAAAGTAAGGGTACAGGGAAGAGGAAGAGGAAGTTAGTACCTGGGTGGGGTGATAGGTGTAAAGACGCAGTGAAGAACAGGAATAAAGCATTTAAGATAGTAAAAAGAACACAGCTTCCAGGCAGTGAGTCAATACAAACTCAAGCAGTAGTGAGGACAGTGATAAGACGGACACACAAGTGGTAGTACACTCAGGTAGGAGAGATCCTGGGAATGATGGGGGGAGAAAGGAGGGAGGGGAACTACCCGGTGCTGAGTGAAGGAGAAGAGGACGCAAGCTGAGGTCACCGTCAAAACATTCGTCTCAATACATCGTTCACATAAATTGTCTGAGGAGGTGAGGAGAGGCAGGGAGGAGACCAAGGGAGGAGACCAAGGGAGGAGACCAAGGGAGGAAACCAAGGGAGGAGACCAAGGGAGGAGACCAAGGGAGGAGAGGCAGGAAGGAGACCAAGGGAGGAGACCAAGGGAGGAGACCAAGGGAGGAGACCAAGGGAGGAAACCAAGGGAGGAGACCAAGGGAGGAGAGGCAGGGAGGAGACAAAGGGAGGAGACAAAGGGAGGAGACCAAGAGAGGAGACCAAGGGAGGAGACCAAGGAAGGAAACCAAGAGAGGAGACCAAGGGAGGAAACCAAGGGAGGAGACCAAGGGAGGAGACCAAGGGAGGAGAGGCAGGGAGGAGACCAAGGGAGGAGACCAAGGGAGGAGACCAAGGGAGGAAACCAAGGGAGCAAATCAAGGGAGGAGACCAAGGGAGGAGAGGCAGGGAGGAGACCAAGGGAGGAGACCAAGAGAGGAGACCAAGGGAGGAGACCAAGGGAGGAGAGGCAGGGAGGAGACCAAGGGAGGAGACCAAGGGAGGAGACCAAGGAAGGAAACCAAGAGAGGATACCAAGGGAGGAAACCAAGGGAGGAGAGGCAGGGAGGAGACCAAGGGAGGAAACCAAGGGAGGAAACCAAGGGAGGAGACCAAGGGAGGAGAGGCAGGGTGGAGACCAAGGGAGGAGACCAAGAGAGGAGACCAAGGGAGGAGAGGCAGGGAGGAGACCAAGGGAGGAGACCAAGGGAGGAGACCAAGAGAGGAGACCAAGGGAGGAGACCAAGGGAGGAGACCAAGGGAGGAGACCAAGGAAGAAAACCAAGAGAGGAGACCAAGGGAGGAAACCAAGGGAGGAGAGGCAGGGAGGAGACCAAGGGAGGAGACCAAGGGAGGATACCAAGGGAGGATACCAAGGGAGGAAACCAAGGGAGGAAATCAAGCTAGGAGACCAAGGGAGGAGAGGCAGGGAGGAGAGGCAGGGAGGAGACCAAGGGAGGAGACCAAGGGAGGAGACCAAGGAAGGAAACCAAGGGAGGAGACCAAGGGAGGAAACCAAGGGAGGAGACCAAGGGAGGAAACCAAGGGAGGAGACCAAGGGAGGAGACCAAGGGAGGAGACAAAGAGAGGCGACCAAGGGAGGAGACCAAGGGAGGAGACCAAGGAAGGAGACCAAGGGAGGAGACCAAGGGAGGAAACCAAGGGAGGAGACCAAGGGAGGAAACCAAGGGAGGAGACCAAGGGAGGAGACCAAGGGAGGAAACCAAGGGAGGAAACCAAGGGAGGAGACCAAGGGAAGAGACCAAGGGAAGAGACCAAGGGAGGAGACCAAGGGAGGAGACCAAGGGAGGAGACCAAGGGAGGAGACCAAGGGAAGAGACCAAGGGAGGAGACCAAGGGAGGAGACCAAGGAAGAAAACCAAGAGAGGAGACCAAGGGAGGAAACCAAGGGAGGAGACCAAGGGAGGAGACCAAGGGAGGAGACCAAGGGAGGATACCAAGGGAGGAGACCAAGGGAGGAGACCAAGGGAGGAGACCAAGGGAGGATACCAAGGGAGGAAACCAAGGGAGGAAATCAAGGGAGGAGACCAAGGGAGGAGAGGCAGGGAGGAGACCAAGGGAGGAGACCAAGGGAGGAGACCAAGGAAGGAAACCAAGAGAGGAGACCAAGGGAGGAGACCAAGGGAGGAGACCAAGGAAGGAGACCAAGGGAGGAGACCAAGGGAGGAAACCAAGGGAGGAGACCAAGGGAGGAAACCAAGGGAGGAGACCAAGGGAGGAGACCAAGGAAGGAAACCAAGGGAGGAGACCAAGGGAAGAGACCAAGGGAAGAGACCAAGGGAGGAGACCAAGGGAGGAGACCAAGGGAGGAGACCAAGGGAGGAGACCAAGGAAAGAGACCAAGGGAGGAGACCAAGGGAGGAGACTAAGGTGCTTTCCTGAGGAAGAGGAGTGATGAGGAGGAGTATAATATTTCCTTTAATATGGGGGCGTTAAATATGGCTCTGGAGAAAATGAAGCGATCAGCAGCAGGGAAAGACGGGGTGTGTTACTCAATGTTAAATCATGGAGGAGAGGAGGGACAGAAGACGTTGAGATTATGTAATAAAGTGTGGGAGGAAGGGAGATTACCGGAGACTGGTTAGGAAGCAATAATAATCCCAATAAGAAAACCGTGGAAGGAGGCCAGTACACCAGCAAACTACCAACCCCTCCCACTGACGTCCAGGTGACGGAGAGGCTCCTATCAGAGTGGGTCAGGAGAGGACGGAGCGGGACGGACCCTGTCCTGTGTTTAGAGGAGGACATCAGGAAAGCCCAGGTACATAAGGAGGTGGCAGCAGCGCACCCTCTAGATGGAGAAAAGGTTAATGAGACGATGGACTGGTGATGAAATGGGTGAGGGAGGGAACGTGTTGAATGGCCAAAGGATTTTCTGAAGAATGGAACCATTCAGGTTAAAATAGGGGTGGAGCCACCAAGTCGGCAGACTGTAGAGAACGGAGCACCACAGGGGAGTGGGATCACTCCGACACTCTTTGCAACTCTGATCAATGATATTTCTGGAGGTGTCAAGAGACCTGGGAAGACCACTGTTCACTGACGATGGGTCTCTGTGGGACGGAGGGAGACATGTAGGTCACATGACCCATAATGTTCAGGAAGCAGATGGCGGCAATGCAACAAACATGGATGCAAACTGCCGTAAAAGAAGAAGAAGAAGAAGAAGAAGAAGACCAGTGTGCCTGAGAGAGCAAGCGTGCTTATGCTGCGCAGATCTAGCAAGAAACAGTACATAAAAGTAAGTGGCCAGTAAATACAACAAGTGTTCTTTTCAGAAGCACAGTTCCATGTCCTGCTGTCCTCCGGCTGTGAGACGAGGGAGTTCACCTCGGAGCTGAGGACAGCTTCACTCCCCAGGAGAAGCTGGTCTCCCTTGTGTCCTCCGACCACGGTCTGGAGACCGGAGCAGGAAGGGTTAACACTCGGTCATAAACTGAGAACGAACATTGAACAAAAGTGCTTCCAATAAAACTTTGTCAGAAACCGCAGGTGTCCTCTACATTCCTTTAGGAGAGGGGGGCCGTCCGGGGAGGGGGTGTGCTGGGTGGAACAGCTTTGAACAAGCTGTGCTCCTCTCTGGCCGCCGCGCTTTGCAGTGAAGTGCCGTAAACCGCACGCTGCCGTAAAGTGGTATCGGTGTCGTGGTATCGGTGGCAGTTTTAAGAGTACAAGTAGGAGTACTCATGCCTGGTATTGAACCGATACATGATACTGGTATCAGTATCGGTGCATCCCGAGTTCTATTCGCTCTATATCATTGATAATCAATCAGTTCTACCAGCTCTATATCATTGATAATCAATCAGTTGTATTGAATGTTGTGCTGCAGATTCAGTTTGTGGACTGACGTTTCACCAAAGAAACATCTAGAACACTGCAGCTTGGCTGTATTGATTACGTGGATCAAAAAGTTTGATATGTGAAGACATTAAAGCCTCAGTGACACCACAGGGGGTGTGGTGTCACCACTAGAGGCGCTGCAGGACGTGCCGGGGCTTTTCCTGCATCTCCACCACAAAAACACCACAAAAGTTGTGGATGGCATCGAAAAAATTGTAACCAACGTTTACAATGTTTGGTCATCCCTGTGACAGAGGTCGCAGAGCGGTACAGCTCCAGAAGGCGAAGCTTCAACGCAGCCGTCTGCTGATTGGTCAGTGACGATCGTCACTCTGGACAAGCAGCAATATTTAAATATTTCCTGGCCGTATAAACCCTCTGGTGTTGTTCTCATCTGCTGCTTTGTGCTCACTGGTTGTTTAGTGAACTGGTTTATCAAAAAAAAAATTTATTAGTTTATTTAAGAGGGACAGAACAGAGAGCGTTGGTACAACACTAGCAACCGATGCCTTGCCCATGAGCCATCCAGCCAAAGGCAAATTTGCAGACCCGGTCCCCAACATGAAACAGACACAAACAGTTGTACATAGTTATACATAAAACATGATATAATATAAATAGTTCACCGATATTTTAAAAGTGTATTTAATGTCCGCATACTGGGTTGGTCTTTAAGCAGCGCTTTGCTTTGCTGTTGAACTGGTTCAGATCTGTGAGGGTTTCTAGTTGTTCCAGATCTGTGGACCCTGACCTGAGAAGCTGCTTGGACCCAAAGTGGTTTTACATTCTGCTGGTTTACAGTCACTGCCTGCAGCGCCCCTAGTGGTTACATTTATACATCATTTTGCATACAAACTCAGGCGCAAGATTATACACACATTTAAAGTTTAATTTTAAGAACGAGTATTTAATAAAACTGTTGAGACTTAAAAAATTGTGTTTTTCTAAAATTGTACAGTAGTGCCACCTCATGGGCTTCCTGTCCATCACTGAGTCCATTGAAACGTGGCGCTCCACTGCCCCCTGGTGTTCAGACGAGGTGCAGATGCTCCTCTCAGTAACAGGAGGGGCGGAGCTTCAGCAGGAGATGGACGCTGCTGTTCACAACAAGAAAGTTTTCACTGTGGGTACATCCTAGTAGTTCCTCCTATCTCCTAATGGTCCCTCCTGTCTCCTTTCCTATCCACTTCTCCTTCACCCCAGAAGTGTTTAAATGGTGGCCATGATAAGGAGTGTTGGAATTCTCACAGAGCTAAGGAAAGGAGGCTCAATGCTTCCGTTAGAACCTCCTTTTTGTTTTCTTTTTTCTCCCCTTTCCCCTTGTCCTGTTCGGCAGCTTGGGCAAACGATATGATGTGATTGAGCGCCTTCTGGTGTCAGAACACTTTCTGCTCCTGCATCAGGAAGAGACCCGGAGCCTCATTTATAAAACCTCGTGTAGGATTCCTACTAGAAATGTACGTGCGCCCAAAAGCTGAAAATGGCGTGTGCCAAAAAAACTTTGAATCAATAAAACCGTGCGTACGCACATCTGCACGCACTTTCCTTTTCCAGACCCAGTCCACCTGGAAGGTGGACACCTGGAAGGTGGACACCTGGAAGGTGGACAGGGTCTGGAAGGCACCTGGAAGGTGGACAGCTCAGGCCCCACCCTCAACACGCCCACTTTCTACCATCAATGCTCAAGGGCCTCGTCAATATTTTTGCATCTCATTCAGCCTGTTGATCGTCGGCATTTGACGCTAAATCCTGACAGAAAAGACCAAGAAAATGAATTTTACGGAGAGAGAAATAGTGATGGAGGAGGTGGAGGTCAGGAGAATGTGTTTGTTGTCACAGTAGTGGAATCACTAAGAAAAGAAAAACAAGCGATCGGCAGCTCGTCGTCACTGCTGGACATACTGTGAGTCACAGAGAGATCAGTGACTGTAGAGGTGGAGGAGAAGAATCTGATGTGAAGGTGGAGGTCAGAGGAGAGTGACATCATGGGGGGCATCACCAGAGCTCCCTGCTGGACCCCAAAACAGCCCCCATGGTTGTGACGGTCAGCGTGTCAGTGTCGGAGAGGATAAAGTTCTGTTTTATGTGTTTATTAAATATATGAATTAAATATTTGAACAGGCTGAGTGTGTTTTATCCTCAGTCACTGTAGAGGTGGAGGCGGAGGGTGGAGGAGCTTGTCTGCCTGCAGCAGCAGTGCGGATGACTGTACCGTGAGAGGCTTTTATCAGGATTTACATCCATAACGTAGAAATATACTAAACTGTATCACGTATCACATATGTATAATAATAAAATAAGCAATATAAAATATATCATTTCTTTATTTTACTTGTAATCCAGTGGTAAATCATCTCAACTGCAGTTTGTTTTTTGCATGAAACTTTCCCAGAGACTCACTTCATTCAGTTTAGTATATTTGTGCCTTATAACTGTAAATCTTAAGAGCCGCTGGAAAAGAACAGACGTCCCCAGAATCGGACAGTCAGTGTGACTCCCCACACTGCAGCTCCACTCACGACTGTCACCTCACTATTTATGTGTTCACTCTGAAATTAGACTGATTGTTACTCACTTTGTCACAATTGATAATTAATCAGTTCTATCCACCGCTCTGGATCATTTGAAGATGGAAGTTTGACATATCAACATGGTGTTGCTGATTCAGTAGTAACGTTCCACTAAAGAAACAACTATACCACCGCAGCTTGGCTGTTTATGATTACGTGGATCTGGAAGTCTGATATTTGAAGATATTAATTGTATGAGATGAATTTCGCTTCAATTCTCCACCTCACCATCAGCGCTGCAGGTTCCCGGTCTCCAAACTGTGCTGCTCAAGGTTCACAGTTTGCATACCGGTACGCACATTCCCCCACAAACTTTATTTTTTTAAATCACAAACTTTGCGTGAGAAGTGGCGTACGCATCTTTCAGGACCAATCTTGTGTGTAAGCAACCTTTATAAATGAGGCCCCTGGAGTCTCCTCCTGTTGCTGCTTTATTAGAAGTTGGTATGGCTGCTGTACACGACCGGGGGGGAACGCTCAAAGAGAGAGAGAAGAGAAGAGAGAGGGGGAGAGTGGGGGGGTAGGGGGGATGGGTGGGGGACAACATACCCTTGTTCGTGCTACATATATTATTTGCAGTTATCACACTGATCCAAATACTTTCCAACTGTTATTAGATTAAACCAGCCTGAGCAGCTCGATTTGGACAGGAACATGATTTCCTAGATTAAACCAGCCTGAGCAGCTCGATCTGGACAGGAACATGATTTCCTAGATTAAACCAGCCTGAGCAGCTCGATCTGGACAGGAACATGATTTCCTAGATTAACCCAGCCTGAGCAGCTCCATCTAGAGAGTAACGTGATTTTCTGCAGGAACATGAATTAACAAAGAAACAACAACAAAAGAGGAACATGATTTTGAAAGTTGAACGAATGATGGCAGAAAACATGAAACTTCAGCAACACATCTCATGAGGAGTGGAAATGTGTGTGTGTGTGTGTGTGTGTGTGTGTGTGTGTGTGTGTGTGTGTGTGTGTGTGTGTGTGTGTGTGTGTGTGTGTGTGTGTGTGTGTGTGTGTGTGTGTGTGTGTGTGTGGTTTGTCCACTGGGTGTGTGGTTGGCCGGCAGCCCCCCAGGCCCGGGGAGGCCATAGCGAACCACCCCAGAGAGCCACCCCCCAGCCATTTAGAACCTCCTTTAGCCTAGGAACCACTGACCCTTCTTTTAGATCCTCCTTTTGCCTAGGAACCACTGATGGTTCCTTTACCAAAGGAGACCAGCTCATGTTCCCCCACAATTCCTTGCGGTGACAACATTTAAAGGAACCTGCTCATCGGAGCTTCAGGGAAACTCAGGATGACTGAAAAAGGAGCAGATCATGTAAGTTACCAAAGTAATAATCTGCCTAGAACAACCTGAAATCATCTAGAACCCAGATCCCAACTAGGAATGTTCTGGTTGTTGTAGAACCAACACAGTAAAGTCCAGTTTTAGTGCAGCCTGTTCTCACTCTGATTGGTTCTTTATTCACCTGGCAGCCGTTTCCCTTTAGTTCCTCTTTTCCTTTGATTTACATTCAAACCTGAGATATTTGACTTTGTATCAGAGGTTAGAACCTCAGAGGAACGTGCGAGGAACCACCTTTATACTGCTTTTATCACATTTGGAGTTTTTTCACGATGTCAGACGTCACTGACCTTCACCACCATCTGATTATTATTACGCCACCTAGTGGAAGTGTTGTCTGATTGTCACAACAACATGATCGCCTTTCCTAACTCCTTTAGGAAGCCTCCTAACATCTTTCACTAACTCCTTTAGGAAGCCACCTAACACCCTTCACTAACTCCTTTAGGAAGTCTCCTAACACCTTTCACTATCTCCTTAGGAAGCCTCCTAACACCTTTCCTTAACTCCTTTAGGAAGCCACCTAACACCCTTCACTAACTCCTTTAGGAAGCCTCCTACCACCTTTCACTAACTCCTTTAGGAAGCCTCCTAACACCTTTCACTGTCTCCTTTAGGAAGCCTCCTACCACCTTTCACTAACTCCTTTAGGAAGCCTCCTAACACCTTTCACTATCTCCTTTAGGAAGCCTCCTACCACCTTTCACTAACTCCTTTAGGAAGCCTCCTACCACCTTTCACTATCTCCTTTAGGAAGCCTCCTACCACCTTTCACTATCTCCTTTAGGAAGCCTCCTACCACCTTTCACTAACTCCTTTAGGAAGTCTCCTAACACCTTTCACTATCTCCTTTAGGAAGCCTCCTACCACCTTTCACTAACTCCTTTAGGAAGCCTCCTAACACCTTTCACTATCTCCTTTAGGAAGCCTCCTACCACCTTTCACTAACTCCTTTAGGCAGTCTCCTAACACCTTTCCTAACTCCTTTAGGCTTCCAACAGGAGTTAAGGAAAGGATTTAGGAGACTCATTCCCACCACAGAGGGTCGGCATGACTCGACATGGCTCGGCTCGGCTCGGCTCACCACAATAAGAAGAGCTGCTGTCAGTTTCTGTCATCCCTTCATCGAAATGCATTATTTCTGATAAATAGAGGGATGGAGTTAAATTACATGTGTTTCACAATGAAAATCAGCGGATGACTGATGACAAAGCAAAAGAGGAAACGTACCAGAGGGTTTTAAAAGTCATTACTGAAATCTGGTCTGCGTCAGTCCGTGGAACCGATTCAACCTTTCCTGGACTGATCGCACACAGAACCAACTCACACAAGGAAGAAACCTTGTGTCTGGGATCTCATTCAGCTTTCTGAACTATGGGGGGATTTACTGCTCCAGCTTCCTCCCACTCAACCCATAACATGGATTTGACTTGATGACAACATCCACTGAGAAAACACACACACACACAGTCTGCTGGTGTGTGTGTGTGTGTGTGTGTGTGTGTGAGAGAGAGCACTGGCTGGTAAACCATGACATCACATGTCCACTTTATCAAAGGGGCAGTGTGTGTTACCAGGTAGATTAGGTGCAGCAGTGTATGTTGCCATGGAGACAGAGCTCCTGTCACTGAGAAGCAGAGGCTTGTTCACAAACAGGAACCAAATGTGATGCGCAGGGTGAGTGCTAACATCTTTGTACTTGTCCAAAGTTTAATGGAACTCTATAAGCTTGGGAAAAGTCTGAATTCCACCAATAAATCCATTGTAAAATGTTTCTGGAATTGTTGTTTGAATAAACTTGAGGTATATTTGACTCCAATTAAAAATTATTAGACAAACATAATAGGATTTTACAAATTATTTTTACAGTTTAACTTCTTTCCATGAGAGTATCCATGCAGGTTCTGACATAGTACTGAAACATTTAGCCTATCAGAGTTCATTTACATATTTAATTTATTTACACATTAACACAGTCATTTCAATTACCTTAGAATAGTTGAAAACACTGTCTTTATTATATACAAGTACTGCATTAATGATTTAAAGGGAAGAATTAAATTCGTATCTGCCCCATCCCTAAAAACCACTAGCCCGTTCGGGCAAGGTGGGCAGATGATTCACTTGCCCGAGCAAAGCTTTTACAAGCCCCGGACGTTTGGACAGTCCTTAATGTGGAGCCCTGGAGAAAATGTTTTTAAAAAAAAGTTTTAAGAGTGGTCGTTTATAAAAGGTTTGACACTGGTAGTTTACAAAACAGTTTAAGAAAAAGTAACAAAAAAGTTTTCAAAAAGTTTAAGACTGGTAGTTTAAAAAAGGTTTAAAAGTGGAATTTTAAAACAAAGTTTAAGAAAAAGTTTAAAAAGAAGTTTAAAGACTGGTAGTTTAAAAAAAGTTTAAAAGTGGTGGTTCAAAATAAAGTTTAAGAAAAAGTTTAAAATGAAGCTTAAAAGTGGTAGTTCAAAACAAAGTTTTAAAAAAGTTTTAAAGTGGTGGTTTAAAACAAAATTGAAAGTTAAGTTGGAAAAGAAACATTGAAAGACTGTTTCAAAAAGTTTAAAGACTGGTAAAACAAAGTTTAAGAAAAAGTTTAAAAAGAGTTTAAAGGCTGGATGTTGAAAATTTTTAAAGACGGGTAGTTTAAAAAAGTTTGAAACTGGTAGTTTAAAACAAAGTTTAAGAAAAAGTAAAAAAAAAAGTTTAAAACTGGTAGTTTAACACAAAGTTTAAGAAAAAGTTTCAAAAAGTTTAAAGACGTGTAGTTTAAAAAAAGTTTAAAACTAGTAATTTAAAGCAATGTTTACAAAAAAGTTTAAAAAGAAGTTTAAAGACGGGTAGTTTAAAATAAGTTTAAAACTGGTAGCTTAAACCGTCCCCCGTCCAGCTCATTAGGTAGAGCATGAGACTCTCAAGGTAGAGGGTTCATGTCCCACTCCGGGCGCCACCTTCCTGTGGGCTCTCCACCTGCAGGAAGGTTCTTAATGGGTCAATGTGATCTGGGTGACGGTGCTCAGACTGACACCACCACCACCCGGAAATGGATAAGAGGGAGAAGATGGATGGATGGATGGATGGATGGATGGATGGATGGATGGATGGATGGATGGATGGATGGATGGATGGATGGTAGCTTAAACCAAAGTTGAGAAAAAGTTTGAATAAAAGTTTAAACCTGAAAGTTTAAAAGAAGTTTCAAACTGAAAGTTTTAAACAAAGTTGAAAAAACATTACGAACAGGAGTTACCTTGCACTTACTCTCGATGCTAACCTGTGATTTTAACTCGCAATGCTAAATCATAATGCTAACTCGTGATGCTAACTTGTGTTAGCATGCTAATTGGCTAGCACACGACTAACAATGCTAACCAGCAGTGTTGGGAAAGTTCAGTTTCTACATGAACTAGTTCAAAGTTCAGTTCACCAATTTTAAAATCAACTAGTTCAGATCATAGTTCCTAATTCAACATTTTGAACTAAATTCACAGTTCCAAAAATGAACTAGTTCATAGTTCTTTTTTTCCAATATGTTGCAGCGAGCTATTACCCTCAGAATACTGGCATTTCCTCGTTGTTGCCCCCCATTCGGTCCACACAAGTAGCAGCTGCAGCGTCACACCCCTACACCTTAAGTACCGTGATTTCCGGACTATTTGAGAGCACTGGGATATAAGCCGCACCCACCAAATTTAAAAAGGAAAAGAAATGTCGGAGATACGTGATGCACCTGAACGCATCACCCAGTATCAGCAGCATGAAGCTTGTTACCCCTTAAAAAGCCGAGTCGTCCTCGGGTTCAAAGCAAGTAAAAAAAAAACAACGTCCAGAAAGTACGGTAACCATACTAAGATGAAGTATTAATGGTGGAGGCAGAGTCTGAGGTGGTGCTGCTGTCTTCTGTTTGTTTTTGCCGCGATGCTTCGCATTTTGATGACGCATGCAGCGGTGCGACTCTGGTGGCTGCTGTTGAACTGTGAGGGCGCCGTTCACTAACACCGGAATGAGCGCCGCTCACAGTGACGTTCATCAGGCAGAAATACAGAACGTTCAGTTCACGTTCGCCCAAAATATAAACGAGTTCATGAACGAACGTTCACTGAACGAGTTCAGGCACAACACTGGGAACCAGCAATGCTAACTCGCATTAGCATGCTAACATTTGTGTGTGTGTGTGTGTGTGTGTGTGTGTGTGTGTGTGTGTGTGTGTGTGTGTGTGTGTGTGTGTGTGTGTGTGTGTGTGTGTGTGTGTGTGTGTGTGTGTGTGTTGTCATGTGGTGTCCTGCAATGTGTGTGAGTCAGCACTGCCTCTTTAAAGCATGAGAGGTTGCCAGGCAGATTAGGGACCCTGGCAACAGATACCCACTCAGGAGACACACACGCCTGAGTGCTGATGAGCAGAGAAAGAGACATTGGACAGCTTCACCCACTCTAACTTTTCCTATGTTAAAAGTTTAACCCATGTTCAAGTCCAAAAATGGCTAAAAACTTTATCAAACGTAAAGGCTCACAGATTGAAATTGGTCTAAGATCTAAAAAAGACGCTTACACATCTGAATAGAGGACAAGTTAAATCAAGTCTTTTGCTGAAAGTATGACAAACCTGTAGGGGTTCAAAGTTGAAGGAGTTTAAAGGTAAGTTGAAAGGTTTTTCCATCCACTTCAATGTAAAAATTCATTTCAAAAAGGTTGACAGATATGAAAAAGTTTAAAGAATTGTGGAGAGCCCACAGGAAGGTGGCGCCCGGCGTGGGACATGAACCCTCTACCTTGAGACTGAGAGTCTCATGCTCTACCAGCTGAGGTAGCCGGGTAAAGAGAATCAATAATACAAAAATATACAAAGGTAATAATCATATTCTTTTTCTATCTTGTCTTTGCTTTTTCCATTTTGTCAATGCTTCTCCTGTTTTTCTCTTTTCCATTTGCTTTTTGTCTTTGCATTTACTGGACGAGTCCAGTCGTCTGGAAAAGACAAAAGCAACTCTTAAAGAGGCAGGCACAAGAATAAGGAGATAATAAGGAGATCACAAGGAGATCATAAGGCAGTCATAAGGAGATCATAAGTAGATCATAAGTAGATCATAAGGAGGTCATGAGTAGATCATAAGGAGATCATAAGGAGGTCATGAGTAGATCATAAGGAGATCATAAGGAGATCATAAGGAGGTCATAAGGAGGTCACAAGGAGATCATAAGGAGGTCATAAGGAGATCATAAGGAGGTCATAAGGAGATCACAAGTAGATCATAAAGAGGTCATAAGTACATCATAAGGAGATCATAAGGAGGTCATAAGGACGTCATAAGGAGGTCATAAGTACATCATAAGGAGATCATAAGTAGATCATAAGGAGGTCATAAGGAGGTCATAAGGAGGTCATAAAGATATCATAAGTAGATCATAAGGAGGTCATAAGAAGGTCATAAGGAGGTCGTAAGTACAACATAAGGAAATCAAAAGGAGATCATAAGGAGGTCATAAGTACATCATAAGGAGATCATAAGGAGGTCATACGGACGTCATAAGGAGATCATAAGGAGGTCATAAGGAGATCATACGTAGATAAGTAGCTGCCACCCACAGACTCGGCTCCTCCTCTCATCTGCTCATGAGTGTCTCCAAGTCGTCAAACCTCCTTTTCAGGGCCATTTAAGGGTTTTAATAAGCAAACAGGAGCAGTGAATGAGGGCGGAGTCGGTGGCTCACCTTCTCCTGATACTGCCGTCTGGAGGAGTCCAGCGACTGGATGAGGGCGGTGGCGTGGCCGATGAAAACAGCATAGCAAGTGGCTCCGACGATCATACTGAGCATAGTGAGCCAGATGTCTGAGAGACTCTCCGGGGCCTGGCGGCCATAACCGATGCACAGCATGTGGCTCATCGCCTTGAAGACGGCGAAGGAGTACAGCTCGGACCAGGTGTCATTCTGTGGACCAGAAAAACAAAGACAAACGCACAGTTAACCACAGCCAGGGGACACTCAGGTTCCAGCACAGGCCACCAGCGCAGGCCGCCAGCGTCCAATCACACTCATACAAATGACAACTCCAGGGACGGAGCTGCATGAGAAGGAAAAGGAAACAGCATGAGGGACTCCTCTGAGGCCTCATCAGTCCAGGGGAGGGGATTTCCTCAGAGAGCAACGATAACAAGACTAGCTTCAGTGTGTGTGTGTGTGTGTGTGTGTGTGTGTGTGTGTGTGTGTGTGTGTGAGGGAGTGTGTGTGTGTGTGTGTGAGGGAGTGTGTGTGTGTGTGTGTGTGTGTGTGTGTGTGTGTGTGTGTGTGTGTGTGTGTGTGTGTGTGTGTGTGTGTGTGTGTGTGTGTGTGTGTGTGTGTGTGTGTGTGTGTGTGTGTGTGTGTGTGTGTGTGTGTGTGTGTGTGTGTGTGTGTGAGGGAGTGTGTGTGTGTGTGTGTGAGGGAGTGTGTGTGTGTGTGTGAGAGTTGACCACCCAGCTGTGGTGATCCATCACCATGTGACGAACACGACTTTCCATGAACAAAATCCTGGAGCTTCTGATCAGGACGTACGTCCTCATCTATTCACAGACCGACAGAATAATCTTTTTTTTTTAATCTGTGATTTTGTTTTGTGGATCTGAAATCTGCTTCATGATGTGTTTCTGCCCACTCTTATATTTTACAATCTTGTGTGTATAATGTACGTATTGTTGCCTCAGTGTTTCCATATGTTTGTGCGTTTTTGCAAGACGAGCTGAGAGCTGAGGCATCATCTGATTAGGATCCTTCACAAACAAACAAACTGTGGCTTCCTATCTTCAGAGCTTCGCACCGCCTGTTACTTCCTCAACTGTTCTGCTCTTCATTCTGGCTTTCTGTGTCGCTTCCTTCTTAGATCTTGTGTTCTTTTCTGTATCTTCTTGTTTTTTCTTACAGTTTCAACTGTACACTGATCATCTCACATTCTGCATTTTTCTTTTCTTATTTGATCAACTCCTGACTATTATTTCATCATTATGAAATCAGCACATTTCCTGCAGGACGTCACTACGAGCACAGCTCAACACCATGTCGTACACATGTCGTACACATGTAGTACACATGTAGTACACATGTAGTACACATGCCAGGCCTTCCGGGGGCACCGTAACTCTGCCACAGAAATGGAGTAGAAGACACAGAGAATACTCCTGCTAATCCTTGGAATAGTTTGATCATCTGCCTTATGGCTTGGTTGGTCATCTCCCAATCGGAAGGTTGAGGGTTCGATCCCTGTGCCGATGTGCCTTGAGCGAGACACTAAACCCCAATGCTGGCAGCAGCCTCCGTGTGTGTGTGAATGAGTGAATGTGATTAAATGTGTGAAAAGCGATTCAGGAATGTACCTTATTAAAGACAGTAGCTTAATGCATCTAAGTGACATCACAGGGGGAGGCGGGGTTAAAGGACAAGAGGTGGGTGATGACATCACAGAGAGGGTCGTGGGGTTAAAGGACAAGAGGTGGGTGATGACATCACAGAGAGGGTCGCGGGGTTAAAGGACAAGAGGTGGGTGATGACATCACAGAGAGGGTCGCGGGGTTAAAGGACAAGAGGTGGGTGATGACATCACAGGCATAATATACGGAGACGGCTCATTGACCTGTGCTGCCTGTTGGAGCTGACATTGCAGCTGGAAGCCATCTTGGATGGGTCACCCCCGCCTCAAGTCCATTTATTTCTACTGAGGAAGGGTTAGTCCAACTATAATAATCATCACTCACTGAATTTTCACACACAAAAATGTGCTTGATGCTTCTTCACAAAGACATATGATATGGCATATTAATAAATGTATAAATTAAGAAACAATTTGATTGATCAGTTGGAGTTGGCTCTCGATCTCTCACACACATGTGTAAACAACAATAACACATCTATCTATCTATCTATCTATCTATCTATCTATCTATCTATCTGTAACATGTAAAAAGAGGTTGTGAGTATGTCTACAAGAGTTACAGAAACCAGGGAGAGGTTTTAATCAGAGCAGAGTCATGATGCTCACAGCTTTATGCAAAATATCAAATATATATAAATCATCAGACTGAGGTTCACGTTCAGAGAAAGGCTGAGAAAGGTTCACTGGTCGGCTCTCTTCAGCTTCTTTAAGATTTTGTAAACAAAACATGAGCAAAGTTGCTCGTTCTGCATTAACTCCTGTTGACTCTGCTGCTCGCCGAGAGCAGGAGGTCCCATCCAATATGGCGGCGACGCTGCATCGCTGTCCAGCACGGAATGAGGCGTCTCTCCTTTATAATGTCTATGCATGACATCACGGGGAGGCCGGGTTAAAGGTCGAGAGGTGGGCCATGACATCACGGGGAGGCAGGGTTAAAGGTCGAGAGGTGGGCCATGACATCACGGGGAGGCAGGGTTAAAGGTCGAGAGGTGGGCCATGACATCACGGGGAGGCAGGGTTAAAGGTCGAGAGGTGGGCCATGACATCACGAGGAGGCAGGGTTAAAGGTCGAGAAGTGGGCCATGACATTGCGGTTTTGTCCGTCCACATTTCAGCATTTTAAAATTCCTTTTGTCTGGAACCTGTTTTTTTTAAAAACCTGTTTTGAGGACAAAACAATAGTTCCATGAAGTGCGACCCTCAATCAGCTCCTCTGTGTTTCCTGGAAAGTGTCTCAAACTAAACTCTGAATATAACTGCTGGTTCCCCGTTAGGATCGTTCTCCGTGGAGTCTGCATGTTCTCTCTCTGCTTTCTGTCAGTACACAGACAAAGGTTTGCCTCGGATGGTGGTGGAAAGTGCTTTTCTACCGATTGCTGTGACGGACTCATCAATAATGAGTCCGGCGGGGCGGAGGAAAGGCTGCGCTCGTCTCTGAGCATGGCCTGGTGGAGCTCTGCCAGGAGAGCATGAGGAAGCAAGAGTCCAGAAATAAAGCAGCTCCACCATGTGGGACCAGACTAAATGCTGGAGGTGAAAACAGAAAGAGAAACAGTGGAGTGAAACAGACTGAATAATAGATGAACTACGAGCACTTTGATTCAGAAATAGCACCGAGAAGAGAGAGGAGAGCCTCCATATCGTCCACACAGATTCCACTCTGGGAACCAGCCATTGTGCTGCTGGTGATCAGCCGCAGAGAGGCTGCTGGAGGTGGACCGATAACGCAGAGCTTTTAGATGTATCACTCCCTGTCCTGAGGACGCCTCCAGAAACAGCTGCTCTCCCCCCAGGAGTAAGAGCCTGGAGACCTCCTGGGGCTGGAGAGCACTCGTCCTCTGATACTCTGATACTCTGATACTCTGATACTCCGATACTCTGATACTCTGCACGCAGCCACCACGATATGTAGAGCACAAAACAACAACAGTCAAAGTGAACGTGTCAATCCAAGTCTTTCCACTGTGGACACCTGAGGACTGGGAGTCGTTCTAATGAGCTTTGTCTTCATAATATCACAAATACCACCGGGCCGGTCCCACGTCACAAAAAACATCAATGGTATTAGATAGAGACGTCCCCATCACACTTTATGTCCCCGATACCGATCCGATCTTTCAGAATTGAGTATAGGCCGATACCGATACTATCCCGATCCGATACTTAC
Source organism: Lipophrys pholis (assembly GCF_963383615.2). Lineage (NCBI taxonomy): Eukaryota > Metazoa > Chordata > Actinopteri > Blenniiformes > Blenniidae > Lipophrys > Lipophrys pholis. Next base: position 26,475,995 of record NC_137635.1, on the reverse strand, counting down.
ATTACTATTGCAAATATACTCAATAGTGTATTTTTGGAGCAGCTAAGATGTCTGAAGCTAAAAGCACTATTGGTAGAAGCTTTGTTTACCTAGAAATGATTGTAAAACTCACTTATTGAATCAAACTTCTTCTCAGAATGACTTAAACATAAATGCTCTGAGGCTCCAATGTAACTTCTTTGTGTATTAAATTCCAGTTTACCTTAAAGCAGTATGAGAGGTTTGACCTGAATGTCACCAACATTTACATTTCAATGTGAATTATAAACATTAGAAACAGATGCTCTATAATCTGATGTTAGAGGGGGATGCTCTATAATCTGGATGTTAACGGGAGAGATGTGCTCTAGAATCTGGATAGCAGAGGGGGAGGATGCTCTATGGTCTAGATGTTAAAGGGATGAAGATGCTCTATAACCTGGATGTTAGGGGAGGAAGGTGCTCTATAATCTAATGTTAGGGGAGAAAGATTGTCTATGATCTGATGTTAGAGGAGGAAGATGCTCTATGTTCTGGATGTTAGAAGAGCAAGATGATCTATAATCTGGATGTTATAGGAGCAAGATGCTCTATAATCTGGATATTAGAGGACTGTGATCTATAATCTGAATATTAGTGGAGGGAGATGCTCTATAATCTGATGATAGAGGGGGAATATGCTCTATAATCTGATGTTAGAAGAGGATGATGCTCCATAAACTGATGTTAGAGGAGGAAGATGCACTATGATCTGATGTTAGAGGAGGAAGATGCTCTATGATCTGATGTTAGAGGAGGAAGATGCTCAAAATATACATGTTAGAAGAGAAGATGCTCTATAATTTGATGTTAGAGGAGGAATATGCTCTATAATCTGGATGTTCGTGGAGGGAGATGCTCTATAATCTGATGTTAGAGGAGGAAGATAAACTATAATCTGATTTTAGAGGAGGGAGATGCTCTATAACCTGGGTGTTAAAGGGGGGAAGATGCTCCATAAGCTGGATGGTAGAGGGGAGGATGCTCTATAATCTGGATGCTAACAGGATAAGATGCTCGATAATCTGGATGGTAGAGGAGGAAAATGCCCTATGATCTTATGTTAGAGGTGGACGATGCTCTATAATTTGGAAGTCAAGAGGAGAAGGATGCCCTATGATCTGGGTGTTTGGGGAGGAAGGTGCTCTATAATCTGATGTTAGGCACGGAAGATGCTCTATAATCTGGATGCTAGAGGAGGAAGATGCTCTATAATCTGATGTTAGAGGAGACTATACTCTAGAATCTGGATGTTAGAGGAGGAAGATGCTCTATGATCTGGATGTTAGAGGAGGAAGATGCAAATGATCTAAAATCTGATGTGTGCGAAGGAAGATGCTCTACAATCTGATGTTAGAGGAAGATTTGTGTCCAGCGTGTGTCTCACTGGTGACTTCACTACAACTGAGATCACAAACAAGTTAACACATCGACTACTTGTTGCTTTCACCATCGCTAAGAAAATAATCAGCTCTTAACATGAACCAGTGGCAGAATCCTTTGATGGAATACTTTTTACTGGAAAGAATTACTGCTCCAAAAAAACAGCAATTGATTGACTTCACAGAAAAATGATCACCTTTTCTTGAGGCTTTAAATATTATTTAAATGAATATTTGTCTGTTAGTGGATGCCATATTGCAAAAAGGACCAGCTCCCCGTGGTTTGGTGGGGTTCCTCAGGCCGACGGCCTCTCGGCTGCTGGGACTGGGGTTCCTCGTTTCTGCATCCGTGGGGCTGCTGGGTCTTTTAAGTCACCATTAACCCCAAACATGTTTTTCACTGGCATATTTAAAGAAAAAGAAACATGCACACGGAGGGAGAAGAGGAAAAGCTTCTCACAGAAAGTTCTGTCACTTGAAAACTTTGCTTTGACACTTTGAATGCATGGAAATACTTTATTTCCTCTATGAAGCAAATCAGAAGCTATTAATTAGGCGAAGACGACAGATTGTGAGCTTCACAATGTCAACTCTTGTGGTGAAGTTCACACTGAAGACTGTGAGATCCCAGAGAGGGAACACCTGAGCGCCATCTCACTCATGGATCCATTCACTGAGACCAGACAGCAGCTTTCACTTCTCCTGTTCAGTTGCCTTTAATGACTAACCCTAACTCTTTAATGACTAACCCTAACCCTTTAATGGCAAACCCTAACTCTTTAATGACTAACCCTAACCCTTTAATGACTAACCCTAACCCTTTAATGACAAACCCTAACTCTTTAATGACTAACCCTAACCCTTTAATGACTAACCCTAACCCTTTAAAGACTAACCCTAACTCTTTAATGACTAACCCTAACCCTTTAATGACAAACCCTAACTCTTTAATGACTAACCCTAACCCTTTAATGACTAACCCTAACTCTTTAATGACTAACCCTAACCCTTTAATGACTAACCCTAACCCTTTAATGACTAACCCTAACTCTTTAATGACTAACCCTAACCCTTTAATGACTAACCCTAACTCTTTAATGACTAACCCTTTAATGACTAACCCTAACTCTTTAATGACTAACCCTAACCCTTTAATGACTAACCCTAACTCTTTAATGACTAACCCTAACCCTTTAATGACTAACCCTAACTCTTTAATGACTAACCCTAACCCTTTAATGACTAACCCTAACTCTTTAATGACTAACCCTTTAATGACTAACCCTAACTCTTTAATGACTAACCCTAACCCTTTAATGACTAACTCTAACCCTTTAATGACTAACCCTAACTCTTTAATGACTAACCCTAACCCTTTAATGACTAACCTAACTCTTTAATGACTAACCCTAACCCTTTAATGACTAACCCTAACTCTTTAATGACTAACCCTAACCCTTTATTGACTAACCCTAACCCTTAATGATAACCCTAACCCTTAATGACTAACCCTAACCCTTTAATGACTAACCCTAACTCTTTAATGACTAACCCTAACCCTTTAATGACTAACCCTAACCATAACCCTTTAATGACTAACCCTAACCCGCAGTACATCTGAAATGCTGCTTGGTTAAACTATCCGTGGCGTGTAGATCGGGCTGAACTGCATTTGCGATAATATCGAGATGATAGGATTTTCTAATCGCAAGGGCTGCGATTTGACTGCTCACGTGACGACTTGCGCGTCCTGCTCATGTCGTCTGCCCACCTTGCCCGAACAGGCGAGTGGTTTTCAGGGATGGGGCCGATCCGATCTGGGATCGGGTTCTGATAACAACGTAATTCACGGATCGGAAATTTCCGATCGAACCTGCAGAGATTTCTTTTTTCTTTTTTGTTCCCCTTGTCCTGTTCGGCAGCTTGACCAAACAATATGATGTGATCTAGAACCTTCTGGAGTCAGAACAGTTTTTGTTCTTGAACAGGAAGAGACCTGGAGTCTCCTCCTGCTGCTGCTTTATTAGAAGTTGGTATGGCTGCTGTACACGACCGGGGGAGAAGAGAAGAGAAGTTGGGGGGGATAACATACAATACCCTTGTTTGTGCTACATATATTATTTGCAGTTATCACACTGATCCAAATACTTTACAACTGTTATTACATTAAACCAGCCTGAGCAGCTCTATCTAGACAGGAACATGATTTTCTAGATTAACCAGCCTGAGCAGCTCTATCTAGACAGTAAGATGATTTCTTAGCTTAACCAGCCGGAGCAGCTCTATCTAGACAGGAACATGATTTCCTAGATTAACCAGCCTGAGCAGCTCTATCTAGACAGTAAGATGATTTCTTAGATTAACCAGCCGGGGCAGCTCTATCTAGACAGGAACATGATTTCCTAGATTAACCAGCCTGAGCAGCTCTATCTAGACAGTAACATGATTTCCTAGATTAACCAGCCTGAGCAGCTCTATCTAGACAGTAACATGATTTCCTAGATTAACCAGCCTGAGCAGCTCTATCTAGACAGGAACATGAAGCAGGAACATGAATTAACAAAGAAGCAACAACAAAAGAGGAACATGATTTTGAGTGTTTGAGCAAATGATGACAGAGAACAAGCAACTTCAGAAGCACCTTTCATGAGGAGTGGAAATATTGTGAGATACACCCACATCCACCCCAGCCCCACACAGTAAGCCACCCCCACCCCAGCCCCCACCCCCACACAGACACAGACTCACACACTCACACACTTGGCGAGGAGTGATGCCCCCCGCCCCCAGCCGGGCCCCCACCCGGCCACCGCGATATCCCATCCTCCACTAATTCAACAGCGAATGGGGAAGGAGCACCGCGCCCCAGCCCCCCCACGAGCGCCACGCCCGAGGGAGCGCGCCCCCCGTATTCCAGCCACACTCACCCCGAGCCGGGGTGAGACCCCAGAGGGAGGTGCTGGGGGAGCCACATCTCCCACCCTCCCCCCACCCTGTGAAAAAAAATACTGTATCAGGGCTCGACATTAAGGCTCGCTCGAACGTCCGGGGCAAGTAAAAGCTTTACTCGGGCAATTGAATCATCGACCTGCCTTGACTGAACGGGCTAGTGGTTTTTAGTGATGGGGCCAATCCGGGATCGGGTTCCGATACCAACGTATTTCACAGATTGGAAATTTCCAACCTGCAGAGATTCCTGATCCATGATCCTGGTCTGCTTCATGGTGCTGAAATGACTCCACAGTGTTTCCCTGCTGCTGCTCACTCAGTTTCCTCCTCACTCAGCTTCGTCCTCACTCAGCTTCGTCTTCACTCAGCTTCGTCCTCACTCAGCTTCCTCACTCAGATTCCTCCTCACTTAGCTTCCTTACTCAGCTTCCTCCTCACTCAGCTTCCTCACTCAGATTCCTCCTCACTCAGCTTCCTCCTCACTCAGCTTCCTTACTCAGCTTCCTCCTCACTCAGCTTCCTCACTCAGCTTCCTCCTCACTCAGCTTCCTTACTCAGCTTCCTTACTCAGCTTCCTCACTCAGATTCCTCCTCACTCAGATTCCTCCTCACTGAGATTCCTCCTCACTTAGCTTCATCACTCAGTTTCGTCCTTACTCAACTTGATCACTCAGCTTCATCAATCAGCTTCCTTCTCACTCAGCTTCCTCCTCACTCAGCTTCATCAATCTGTTTCCTCCTTACTCAGCTTCTTTCTCACTCAGCTTCCTCCTCACTTAGCTTCATTAATCAGTTTCCTCCTCACTCAGCTTCATTAATCAGTTTCCTCCTCACTCAGCTTCCTCCTCACTCAGCTTCCTCCTCACTTAGCTTCATTAATCAGTTTCCTCCTCACTCAGCTTCCTCACAGCTTCCTCCTCACTCAGCTTCATTAATCAGTTTCCTCCTCACTCAGCTTCCTCACTCAGCTTCCTTGTCACTCAGCTTCCTCCTCACTCAGCTTCATATCTCAGCTTCCTCCTCATTCAGCGTCATCACTCAGCTACCTCCTCACTCAGATTCCTCCTCAATCAGCTTCCTCCTCACTCAGCTTCCTCAGTCAGCTTCCTCCTCACTTAGCTTCCTCACTCAGCTTCTTCCTCACACAGTTTTATCACTCAGCTTCCTTCTCACTCAGCTTCCTCCTCCCTCAGCTTCCTCCTCACTCAGCTACCTCCTCACTCAGCTTCCTAACTCAGTTTCTTCATCACTCAGCTTCCTCCTCACTCAGCTTCATCAATCAGTTTACTCCTCACTTAGCTTCCTACTCATTCAGCTTCCTCACTCAGCTTCATCACTCAGCTTCTTCCTCACTCAGCTTCATCCTACTTCAGCTTAATCACTCAGCTTCCTCACTCAGCTTCCTTACTCAGCTTCCTCCTCACTCAGATTCCTCCTCACTCAGCTTCCTCCTCACTCAGTTTCCTCATCACTCAGCCTCCTCACTCAGCTTCCTCCTCATTCAGCTTCATTACTCAGTTTCGTTCTTAATCAGCTTGATCACTCAGTTTCATCAATCAGCTTCCTCCTCACTCAGCTTCCTTCTCACTCAGCTTCCTCCTCACTCAGCTTCATCAGTGAGCTTCCTCCTCACTCAGCTTCCTCACTCAGCTTCTTTCTCACTCAGCTTCCTCCTCACTCAGCTTCCTCCTCACTTAGCTTCATTAATCAGTTTCCTCCTCACTCAGCTTTCTCACTCAGCTTCTTCCTCACTCAGTTTCCTCAGTCAGCTTCCTCCTCACTTAGCTTCCTCACTCAGCTTCTTCCTCACTCAGTTTTATCACTCAGCTTCCTCCTCTCTCAGCTTCCTCCTCACTCAGCTTCCTCACAGCTTCCTCCTCACTCAGCTTCATTAATCAGTTTCCTCCTCACTCAGCTTTCTCACTCAGGTTCCTTCTCACTCAGCTACCTCCTCACTCAGCTTCCTCACTCAGCTTCCTCCTCACTCAGCTTCCTCACTCAGCTTCCTCAGTCAGCTTCCTCCCCACTTAGCTTCCTCACTCAGCTTCTTCCTCACTCAGTTTCCTCAGTCAGCTTCCTCCTCACTTAGCTCCCTCACTCAGCTTCTTCCTCACTCAGTTTTATCACTCAGCTTCCTCCTCTCTCAGCTTCCTCCTCACTCAGCTTCCTCCTCACTCAGCTACCTCCTCACTCAGCTTCCTAACTCAGTTTCTTCATCACTCAGCTTCCTCCTCACTCAGCTTCATCAATCTGTTTCCTCCTCACTTAGCTTCCTACTCACTCAGCTTCCTCACTCAGCTTCCTCCTCACTCAGCTTCATCACTCAGCTTCCTCCTCACTCAGTTTTATCACTCAGCTTCCTCCCTCAGCTTCCTCCTCACTCAGGAGCTTATCATGAACTAAAGCTGGAAGGAGAAGAACATTTAAAATGATCAAAGGAGCGGAATGATCAGCTGACGGATCAACAGACCTCCAATCACAACAACATATCTTTCACTTTTAACAAGGAAGGTTTAACGAGACCAAAGCCTTTAAATTCATCTCGTTTGAAATATTTACATACGAGAAATAAGATTCACTTTTCTTAAAGATGTTTCACCTTAAATGAAAGATGCAGTTTACACATGAAGAGTTAGGAGATGATTGAAATGAAAAGCATTGACCTCTTTTAGTACCAACATATCCACACAGAACATAACAGTCCAAACAGAACCTAACAGTCCAAACAGAGCAGAACCTAACAATCCAAACAGAGCAGAATCTAACGATCCAAACAGAACCTAACAGTCCAAACAGAACCTAACAATCCAAACAGAACCTAACAGTCCAAACAGAACCTAACAGTCCAAACAGAGCAGAACCAAACAATCCAAACAGAGCAGAATCTAACGATCCAAACAGAACCTAACAGTCCAAACAGAACCTAACAATCCAAACAGAACCTAACAGTCCAAACAGAGCAGAACCTAACAATCCAAACAGAGCAGAATCTAACGATCCAAACAGAACCTAACAGTCCAAACAGAACCTAACAGTCCAAACAGAGCAGAACCTAACAGTCCAAATAGAACCTAACAATCCAAACAGAAGATAACAATCCAAAAAGAGCAGAACCTAACAGTCCAAACAGAACCTAACAGTCCAAACAGAGCAGAACATAACAATCCAAACAAAACCTAACAATCCAAAAAGAGCAGAACCTAACAATCCAAACAGAACATAACAATCCAAAAAGAGCAGAACCTAACAGTCCAAATAGAACCTAACAATCCAAAAAGAGCAGAACCTAACAGTCCAAACAGAACCTAACAGTCCAAACAGAGCAGAACCTAACAATCCAAACAGAACCTAACAGTCCAAATAGAACCTAACAATCCAAAAAGAGCAGAACCTAACAATCCAAACAGAACAGAACAATCCAAAAAGAGCAGAACCTAACAGTCCAAACAGAACCTAACAGTCCAAACAGAGCAGAACCTAACAATCCAAACAGAACAGAACAATCCAAAAAGAGCAGAACCTAACAGTCCAAACAGAACCTAACAGTCCAAACAGAGCAGAACCTAACAATCCAAACAGAACAGAACAATCCAAAAAGAGCAGAACCTAACAGTACAAACAGAGCAGAACATAACAATACAAACAGAACAGAACCTAATAGTCCAAACAGAACCAAACACTCTTTGGAAACAAGAATCTGTTCTGAACGGCTCACCTGGTGAACTGAAGGTTAAATGAAAAAATAATGTGTTTCAATAGTTCAAATCAATGCACATTGAGTTTTTAGTCTTTTCTATGATCAATATTGAGGGTTTGCGCTCTCCTGAAAATAGTCCCTGAATGTCTCCTTTATTCTCGTCTTCCCACAGAGGTGCCAGTAATATTTATTACTGTGTCTCTGTGATCAGACCACCATTACTGAGTACTGATTCAACATTACAGGAAACCACAATTTATCCCAACCAGACGTCTTGGTTTTCTCCTGAACAACATCCTGAGTGTATTTATACACACCAAGCTTCTCTTTGCTTCCAGCCGATGATGTAGAGGATATCCGCCCACATCACCAGCTCATTAACTAATTTTAATGCCAATTACTTCTGTTCAGTAATAAAAACAAGACGGACTTCACCTCTAAGATTTAGGAGCACTTGTAGCCGGCCGAGGTTCTGGAGCAAACCCAATCAGTTTAAAAGCCCATTTGGAGCAGCGCCGGTGTGTGGCTCAGTGAAAGACGGGCCGACAAACAAGCACCTTTTATCTTTCTGAGAGAGACGTGGCAACAAAGAGCCAGCTGCAGGGCCGTGGTCCCCTTTTATCTCCCCGTCATCGCCGTGGAGCGAGGAGCAGCTCCAACTGCTTCACCCGCGTGCTGAAACCTACTGAGTGAGCGAGTGAACATCTTCAGGTGAAAGATGTTCTGAACAGGCTGGGCTCTGTGCTACCTGAGGCTAACGCCGCCGGACCTGGACGCTCAGGTGAAACATCCGTCCTGTGATGCTGTGACTCTGACCTGCATAACCACAGATTGACCCTGACCCAAACCCTAACCCTGAACCTCAAACCCTCTAACCCTGACCCGGACCCTGACCCGCACCCTGAATCAAACCCTGACACAAACCCTCTAATCCAGACCCGAACCCTGACCCGAACCCTGACCCAGAACCATCTAATCTGGACCCAAATCCTCTTATCAGGACCTGGACCCTGAAACGAACCCTCTAATCCAGACCCGAACCCTCTAATCCTGACCCAAACCCTCTAATCTGGACCCGAACCCTGAAACGAACCCTTTAATCCGGACCCGAATCCTGACCCGAACCATCTAATCCGGACCAGAACCCTCTAATCTTGACCCATACCCTCTAATCCGGAACCAAACCCTGAAACAAACCCTTTAATCCTGGCCCGAACCCTGACCCGAAGCTGGACCCAAACCCTCTAACTCTAACCCTAATCTTGACCCATTCACTTGAACAGACTAGTTAGAATCACTCAACGCAGACACAAACTATTGGACTGTTTTGAATAGACTCTGTGTCATAGTTCATGTTTGTTCTGGTGTTTTCTGTCTCTGGGTTCAGGCTTCGTGGTTTCCCCTCCCGGTGTGTGTTTGCTGTTCTCCACAGTGATGTGTTTCACCTGTCTGAGTGTGTGATCGGCTGCACCTGGTGTTTTTAGGATATAAGGGACTTGGCTTTAGAGCTCTGGTTGTTTGATGGTCTGTGTTTCTGTGTTCGTGCTCCAAAGTGTCCACTACGTCCCTGTGATACTACGTCCATGTGTCACTACGTCCCTGTATCACTACGTCTCTGTGTTACTACGTCCATGTGTCACTACGTCCCTGTATCACTACGTCTCTGTGTCACTATGTCCATGTGTCACTACATCCCAGTGTCACTACGTCCCAGTGTCACTACGTCCCAGTGTCACTACGTCCCAGTGTCACTACGTCTTTGTGTCACTACGTCCATGTGTCACTACGTCCCTGTGTTACTACGTCCCTGTGTTACTAATATCCCTGTGTCACTAAGTCCCTGTTACTACATCCCTGTGATACCACATCCATGTGTCACTCCATCCCTGTGATACTACGTCCATGTTTTACTACATCCCTGTGTCGCTATGTCCCTGTGTTACGAGGTCCCTGTGTCACTACATCCCTGTGTGACTACGTCCCTTTTTTAGTACGTCCCTGTGTAACTACGTTCCTGTGTCAATACGTCGCTGTGTTACCACGTCCCTGAGTCACTATGTCCCTGTGTCACTACATTCCTGAGCGACTATGTCCCTGGGTTACTATGTCCCTGTGTTATTACATCCCTGTGTCACTACATCGTTATGTCACTACATCCCTATGTCACTACGTCCCTGTGTTAGTATATCCCTGTGTCACGACGTCCCTGTGTCAGTAAGTTCCTGTGTTACGAGGTCCATGTGTTACTATATCCCTGTGTCACTACGACCCTGTGTTACGACGTGCCTGTGTCACTCCGTCCATGTGTTACTACATCCCTGTTTGACTACATCCCTATGTCACTACGTCTCTGTGTCACTCCATCCCTGTGATACTAAGTCCCTGTGTTACTACATCCCTGTGTCACTATGTTCCTGTGTCACTCCATCCCTGTGATACTATGTCCATGTCTTAATACATCCCTGTGATACTACATTCATGTGACACTCCATCCCTGTGATACCACGTCCATGTGTCACTCCATCCCTGTGATACTACGTCCATGTTTTACTACATCCCTGTGTCACTACGTCCCTGTGATACAATGTCCATGTGTCACTACATCCCTGTGATACTACAGCCCTGTGTCACTACGTCCCTGTGAAACTACGTCCCTGTGTCACTATGTCCCTGTGATACTACAGCCCTGTGTCACTAAGTCCCTGTGAAACTGCGTCCCTGTGTCAGTACGTCCCTGTGTTACTATGCCCCTATGTCACTACGTCCCTGTGTCATTACATCCCTGTGTCACTACATCAATGTATTACTACGTCCCTGTGTCACTACATCAGTGTTACGACGTCACAGTCTCACTACGTCCCTCTGTTACTAACTCCCTGTGTCACTCTGTCCCTGTGATACTACGTCCCTGTTATACTGCGTCCATGTCTCACTACATCCCTGTGATACTACGTCCATGTTTCACTATGCCCATGTGATACTATGTCCATGTGTCACTACGTCCCTGTGATACAACATCCATGTGTCACTACATCCCTGTGATACTACAGCCCTGTGTCACTACGTCCGTGTAAAACTACGTCCCTGTGTTACTACTTCCCTGTGTGACTACGTCCCTGTGTTACTACGCCCCTATGTCACTACGTCCCTGTGTTACTACGCCCCTATGTCACTACGTCCCTGTGTCACTACATCCCTGTATTACTACATCCCTGAGATACTACATCCATGTGTCACTACTTCCCTGTGTCACTATATCAGTGTAACGACGTCCATGTGTCACTACGTCCCTCTGTTACTATGTCCCTTTGTCACTACGTCCCTGTGTCAATATGTCCCTGTGATACTACGTCCCTGTTATACTACGTCCACGTGCCACTATGTCCTTGTGATACTATGTCCCTGTGTCACTACGTCTCTGTGATACTATGTCCATGTGTCACTATGTGCCTGTGTTACTACATCATTATGCCACTACATCCCTATGTCACTATGTCCCTGTGTCACTACGTCCCTGTGTCGCTACATCCCTGTGTTAGTATATCCCTGTGTTACGACGTCCCTGTGTCAGTAAGTTCCTGTGTTACGAGGTCCATGTGTTACTATATCCCTGTGTCACTACGACCCTGTGTTACGACGTGCCTGTGTCACTCCGTCCATGTGTTACTACATCCCTGTTTGACTACATCCCTATGTCACTACGTCTCTGTGTCACTCCATCCCTGTGATACTAAGTCCCTGTGTTACTACATCCCTGTGTCACTATGTTCCTGTGTCACTCCATCCCTGTGATACTATGTCCATGTCTTAATACATCCCTGTGATACTACATTCATGTGACACTCCATCCCTGTGATACCACGTCCATGTGTCACTCCATCCCTGTGATACTACGTCCATGTTTTACTACATCCCTGTGTCACTACGTCCCTGTGATACAATGTCCATGTGTCACTACATCCCTGTGATACTACAGCCCTGTGTCACTACGTCCCTGTGAAACTACGTCCCTGTGTCACTATGTCCCTGTGATACTACAGCCCTGTGTCACTAAGTCCCTGTGAAACTGCGTCCCTGTGTCAGTACGTCCCTGTGTTACTATGCCCCTATGTCACTACGTCCCTGTGTCATTACATCCCTGTGTCACTACATCAATGTATTACTACGTCCCTGTGTCACTACATCAGTGTTACGACGTCACAGTCTCACTACGTCCCTCTGTTACTAACTCCCTGTGTCACTCTGTCCCTGTGATACTACGTCCCTGTTATACTGCGTCCATGTCTCACTACATCCCTGTGATACTACGTCCATGTTTCACTATGCCCATGTGATACTATGTCCATGTGTCACTACGTCCCTGTGATACAACATCCATGTGTCACTACATCCCTGTGATACTACAGCCCTGTGTCACTACGTCCGTGTAAAACTACGTCCCTGTGTTACTACTTCCCTGTGTGACTACGTCCCTGTGTTACTACGCCCCTATGTCACTACGTCCCTGTGTTACTACGCCCCTATGTCACTACGTCCCTGTGTCACTACATCCCTGTATTACTACATCCCTGAGATACTACATCCATGTGTCACTACTTCCCTGTGTCACTATATCAGTGTAACGACGTCCATGTGTCACTACGTCCCTCTGTTACTATGTCCCTTTGTCACTACGTCCCTGTGTCAATATGTCCCTGTGATACTACGTCCCTGTTATACTACGTCCATGTGCCACTATGTCCTTGTGATACTATGTCCCTGTGTCACTACGTCTCTGTGATACTATGTCCATGTGTCACTATGTGCCTGTGTTACTACATCATTATGGCACTACATCCCTATGTCACTATGTCCCTGTGTCACTACGTCCCTGTGTCGCTACATCCCTGTGTTAGTATATCCCTGTGTTACGACGTCCCTGTGTCAGTAAGTTCCTGTGTTACGAGGTCCATGTGTTACTATATCCCTGTGTCACTACGACCCTGTGTTACGACGTGCCTGTGTCACTCCGTCCATGTGTTACTACATCCCTGTTTGACTACATCCCTATGTCACTACGTCTCTGTGTCACTCCATCCCTGTGATACTAAGTCCCTGTGTTACTACATCCCTGTGTCACTATGTTCCTGTGTCACTCCATCCCTGTGATACTATGTCCATGTCTTAATACATCCCTGTGATACTACATTCATGTGACACTCCATCCCTGTGATACCACGTCCATGTGTCACTCCATCCCTGTGATACTACGTCCATGTTTTACTACATCCCTGTGTCACTACGTCCCTGTGATACAATGTCCATGTGTCACTACATCCCTGTGATACTACAGCCCTGTGTCACTACGTCCCTGTGAAACTACGTCCCTGTGTCACTATGTCCCTGTGATACTACAGCCCTGTGTCACTAAGTCCCTGTGAAACTGCGTCCCTGTGTCAGTACGTCCCTGTGTTACTATGCCCCTATGTCACTACGTCCCTGTGTCATTACATCCCTGTGTCACTACATCAATGTATTACTACGTCCCTGTGTCACTACATCAGTGTTACGACGTCACAGTCTCACTACGTCCCTCTGTTACTAACTCCCTGTGTCACTCTGTCCCTGTGATACTACGTCCCTGTTATACTGCGTCCATGTCTCACTACATCCCTGTGATACTACGTCCATGTTTCACTATGCCCATGTGATACTATGTCCATGTGTCACTACGTCCCTGTGATACAACATCCATGTGTCACTACATCCCTGTGATACTACAGCCCTGTGTCACTACGTCCGTGTAAAACTACGTCCCTGTGTTACTACTTCCCTGTGTGACTACGTCCCTGTGTTACTACGCCCCTATGTCACTACGTCCCTGTGTTACTACGCCCCTATGTCACTACGTCCCTGTGTCACTACATCCCTGTATTACTACATCCCTGAGATACTACATCCATGTGTCACTACTTCCCTGTGTCACTATATCAGTGTAACGACGTCCATGTGTCACTACGTCCCTCTGTTACTATGTCCCTTTGTCACTACGTCCCTGTGTCAATATGTCCCTGTGATACTACGTCCCTGTTATACTACGTCCACGTGCCACTATGTCCTTGTGATACTATGTCCCTGTGTCACTACGTCTCTGTGATACTATGTCCATGTGTCACTATGTGCCTGTGTTACTACATCATTATGCCACTACATCCCTATGTCACTATGTCCCTGTGTCACTACGTCCCTGTGTCGCTACATCCCTGTGTTAGTATATCCCTGTGTTACGACGTCCCTGTGTCAGTAAGTTCCTGTGTTACGAGGTCCATGTGTTACTATATCCCTGTGTCACTACGACCCTGTGTTACGACATGCCTGTGTCACTCCGTCCTTGTATCACTACATCCCTGTGTTACTACTTCCCTGTGTGACCACGTCCCTGTGTTACTATGCCCCTATGTCACTACGTCCCTGTATTACTACATCCCTGAGATACTACATCCATGTGTCACTACGTCCCTGTGTCACTATATCAGTGTTACGACGTCCAAGTGTCACTATGTCCCTGTGTCAATATGTCCCTGTTATACTACGTCCCTGTTATCCTACGTCCATGTGTCACTATGTCCTTGTGATACTATGTCCCTGTGTCACTACGTCTCTGTGATACTGCGTCCCAGTGTCACTGCGTCCCTGTGACACTACGTCCATGTGTCACTATGTCCCTGTGTACTACGTCCATGTGTCACTACGTCCCTGTTATACTACACCCCTGTTTCAATATGTCCCCGTGTTACTACGTCCCTGTGTTACTCCGTCCCAGTGTCACAATGTTCCAGTGTAACTACGTCTCTGTGTTACTACGTCCCTGTTTGACTACATCCCTGTGTCACTACGTCCCTGTGTTACTACATTCCTGTGTGACTACGTCCCTGTGATACTACATTCCTGTGTCACTATGTCCATGTGTTACTACATCCCTGTGTCACTACGTCCCTGAATTACTCCGTCTCTTTGTCACTCCGTCCCTGTGTCAATATGTCCTTGTGATACTACGTGCCTGTTATACTACGTCCATGTGTCACTATGTCCTTGTGATACTACGTCCCGGTGTCACTGCGTCCCTGTGAAACTACGTCCCTGTGTCACTATGTCCCTGTGTTACTACGTCTCTGTGTCACTATGTACCTGTGTTACTACACCCCTGTTTCACTATGTCCCTGTGTCACTATGTCCCTCTGTTACTATGTCTCTTTGTCACTACGTCCATGTGTCACTACATCCCTGTGATACTACGTCCATTTGTTACGACGCCCCTGTGATACTACGTCCATATGTCATTACATCCCTGTGTTACTAGATCCCTGTGTCACTATGTCCCTGTGTTACTACATCCCTGTGTCACTACGTCCCTGTGTTAGTATGTCCCTGTGTCTCTATGTCCCTGTGTTACTCTGTCTCTTTGTCACTCAGTCCCTGTGTCAATATGTCCCTGTGATACTACATGCCTGTGATACTACGTGCCTGTTATACTACGTCTATGTGTCACTATGTCCTTGTGATACTAAGTCCCTGTGTCACTACGTCTCTGTGATATTGCGTCCCGGTGTCACTGCGTCCTTGTGACACTACGTCCATGTGTCACTACGTCCCTATGTACTACGTCCATGTGTCACTACGTCCCTGTGTTACTACACCCGTTTCACTATGTACCTGTGTTACTACGTCCCTGTGTTAATCCGTCCCAGTATCACAATGTCCTAATGTAACTACGTCCCTGTGTTGCTACTTCCCTGTTTGACTACATCCCTGTGTCACTACGTCCCTGTGTTACTACATCCCTGTGTCACTACGTCCCTGTGTTACTACATCCCTGTGTCACTACGTCCCTGTGATACTACATTCCTGTGTCAGTATGTCCCTGTGTTACTACATCCCTGTGTCACTACGTCCCTGTGACACTACGTCCATGTGTCACTATGTCCCTGTGTTACTACATCCCTGTGTTACTACATCCATGTGTGACTACGTCCCTGTGCTAGTACATCCCTGTGTCACTATGTTCCTGTGTTACTCAAGTCTCTTTGTCACTACGTCCCTGTGTTACTACATCGCTGTGTCACTACATCCCTGTGTCACTACGTCCCTGTGATACTATGTCCATTTGTCACTACGTCCCTGTGATACTATGTCCCTGTATCACTACGTCCCTGTGATATTACATCCATTTGTCTTTACATCCCTGTGTTACTAGATCCCTCTGTCACTATGTCCCTGTGTTAGTAGATCCCTGTGTCACTATGTCCCTGTGTTACTACGTCCCTATGTTACTCCGTCCCAGTGTCACAACGTCCTTGTGTTACTATGTCCCTGTTTGACTACATCCCTGTGTGACTACATCCCTGTGTCACTATGTCCCTGTGTTACTACATCCCTGTGTTACTACATCCATGTGTGACTACGTCCCTGTGCTAGTACATCCCTGTATCACTACGTCCCTGTGATACTACATCCATTTGTCTTTACATCCTCTTGTTACTAGATCCCTCTGTCACTATGTCCCTGTGTTAGTAGATCCCTGTGTCACTATGTCCCTGTGTTACTACGTCCCTATGTTACTCCGTCCCAGTGTCACAACGTCCCAGTGTCACTACGTCCTTGCGTTACTAAGTCCTTGTTTGACTAAATCCCTGCGTGACTACATCCCTGTGTTAATACATCCCTGTGTCACTATGTCCCTGTGTTAATACATCGCTGTGTCACTACATCCCTGTGTCACTACGTCCCTGTGTTACTACATTGCTGTGTCACTACATCCCTGTGATACTATGTCCATGTGTAACTACGTCCCTGTGATACTACGCCCATGTGTCATTACGTCCCTGTGTCACTATGTCCCTGTGTTACTACGCCCCTGTGTCACTGCGTCCCTGTGATACTACGTCCATTTGTCACTACGTCCCTGTGATACTATGTCCCTGTGATACTATGTCCCTGTGATACTACGTCCATATGTCATTACATCCCTGTGTTACTAGATCCCTGTGTCACTATGTCCCTGTGTTACGACGTCTCTGTGTCACTACGTCCATGTGTCACTACGTCCATGTGTCACTACATCCCTGTGATACTTCGTCCATGTGTCACTCCATCCCTGTGATACTATGTTTATGTGTTACTGCATCCCTGTGTCACTACGTCCATGTGTCACTACATCCCTGTGATACTATGTCCATGTGTCACTCCGTCC
The DNA here is from genome assembly GCF_963383615.2 of Lipophrys pholis. Lineage (NCBI taxonomy): Eukaryota > Metazoa > Chordata > Actinopteri > Blenniiformes > Blenniidae > Lipophrys > Lipophrys pholis. Next base: position 26,458,720 of record NC_137635.1, on the reverse strand, counting down.
GTGTGTCACTCTCTCACTCTCTCACCGCCAACAGCCACTCATTCTCTCACTGTATTCACCCACTGACCACCACCAACTACTCACTCTCTCACTGTATTCACCCTCTGACCACCATCAACCACTCACTCTCTCACTGTATTCACCCTCTGACCACCACCAACCACTCACTCTCTCACCCTCTGACCACCACCAACCACTCACTCTCTCACTGTATTCACCCTCTGACCACCATCAACCACTCACTCTCTCACCCTCTGACCACCACCAACTGCTCACTTTCTCACTCTCTCACCCTCTGACCACCACCAACCACTCAGTCTCTCACTGCATTCACCGTCAGACCACCACCAACCACTCACTCTCTCACCCTCTGACAACCACCAACCGCTCACTCTCTCACCCTCTGACCACCACCAACCACTCACTCTCTCACCCTCTGACCACCACCAACCACTCCCTCTCTCACTACATTTACCCTCTGACCACCACCAGCCACTCACTCTTTCACTACATTCACCCTCTGACCACCACCAACCACTCCCTCTCTCACTACATTTACCCTCTGACCACCACCAGCCACTCCCTCTCTCACTACATTCACCCTCTGACCACCACCAGCCACTCACTCTCTCACTACATTTACCCTCTGACCACCACCAGCCACTCACTCTTTCACTACATTCACCCTCTGACCACCACCAACCACTCCCTCTCTCACTACATTCACCCTCTGACCACCACCAACCACTCACTCTCTCACTACATTCACCCTCTGACCTCCACCAACCACTATTTTTGAGTTTTTGACAAATAAAGAACTTTTTGGTTCTCCAGTGTGTCAGGCCTCCCTGGAGTCCAGCGCATCCAACCAGCATCCAACCCTCTGGAAAAAAACATGTTTTCACTGTAACGTTACCCAGCTAACCACCGCACTTGAACATTACACGCTCCCCACTGTCTGTACCACACACTCACTCACTCGCTGAGCAGCGAAGCAGCAGAGCAGCTGCTCTGGATGCTGTTGCTGCTCTGCTGCTGCTGCTCTATGTGAAGCTGCTGCTCATAATCATATTCATAACAGATTCCATCCTGGGAGACATGTGCCAACATTCGTACCTCCATCTTGTTGAGGGACACCCAGCAGTCGGAGGGGAAGTCCTGCAGCATGGGAACCAGGAACTGCAGGCAGCCGTCCCAGTGGCACAGCAGCAGCATCATCCCAATCAGGTTGAAGATCCGCATCACAGCGCTGGCCAGATCGTACGTCATGTGGAAGATCTGCAGCCAAACCACACCAGAGAGGAGAACCACACCTTATTCAACACAGAAGATACGTATGGTGGATTCTCATACAATGTGGACTTTTTTAAAATAGCTGTTCAATGTGTATCTTTGTGGGAAACTGACTTCACACCCAGCTTAACAGTCTCCTCCAGAAGAGGCGGAGCCAAATCAGTTTTCATTGATTCTACTGGCACTGGTATTATTAACAGGGTTGGACTAATGGCATTACTAACATCATTACATGTAGCAGTATTATCTGCTGTTTACAATTACCCACAAAACAATGATAATTAAAGCGGGTTCTCGCACACCTATGCAATTTGGAACGTGGTGCATGCTGAGGTTTTGTGCAGGTCAGAGTGTGATGGAATTGTGTGCAAACAATACGACATGAAAGTCGGACACACCCTTTGACAAAAAGTCACCATTTTCACAGTGAGTCAACATCAGCATATTTTACAATCACAACCACATTTAAGGTTAATACGGTCAAGTATTTAATAATAACACATGATGTCACGGAGTTAAGGCAAGGTGTTGGGAGGCTTCCTAAAGGAGTTAAGGAAAGGTGTTAAGAGGCTTCCTAAAGGGTTAAGGAAAGGAGTTAGGAGGCTTCCTAAAGGAGTTAGTGAAAGGTGGTAGGAGGCTTCCTAAAGGAGTTAGTGAAAGGTGTTAGGAGGCTTCCTAGAGGAGTTAAGGAAAGGTGTTAGGAGGCTTCCTCAAGGAGTTAGTGAAAGGTGTTAGGAGGCTTCCTATAGGAGTTAGTGAAAGGTGTTAGGAGGCTTCCTAGAGGAGTTAAGGAAAGGTGTTAGGAGGCTTCCTCAAGGAGTTAGTGAAAGGTGGTAGGAGGCTTCCTAAAGGGTTAAGGAAAGGAGTTAGGAGGCTTCCTAAAGGAGTTAGTGAAAGGTGGTAGGAGGCTTCCTAAAGGAGTTAGTGAAAGGTGTTAGGAGGCTTCCTAGAGGAGTTAAGGAAAGGTGTTAGGAGGCTTCCTCAAGGAGTTAGTGAAAGGTGTTAGGAGGCTTCCTATAGGAGTTAGTGAAAGGTGTTAGGAGGCTTCCTAGAGGAGTTAAGGAAAGGTGTTAGGAGGCTTCCTCAAGGAGTTAGTGAAAGGTGTTAGGAGGCTTCCTATAGGAGTTAGTGAAAGGTGTTAGGAGGCTTCCTAAAGGAGTTAAGGAAAGGTGTCAGGAGGCTTCCTAAAGGAGTTAGTGAAGGGTGTTGGGTGGCTTCCTAAAGGAGTTAGTGAAAGGTGTTAGGAGGCTTCCTAAAGGAGTTAGTGAAGGGTGTTAGGAGGCTTCCTAAAGGAGTTAGGAAAGTCGATCATGTTGTTGTGACAATCAGACAACACTTCCACTAGGTGGCGTAATAATAATCGACGGTGGTGAAGGTCAGTGACGTCTGTCATGTTTAAAAAACTCCAAATGTGATAAAAGCAGTATAAAGGTGGTTCCTCGCACGTTCCTCTGAGGTTCTAACCTCTGATATAAAGTCAAATATCTCAGGTTTGAATGTAAATCAAAGGAAAAGAGGAACTAAAGGGAAACGGCTGCCAGGTGAATAAAGAACCAATCAGAGTGAGAACAGGCTGCACTAAAACTGGACTTCACTGTGTTGGTTCTACAACAACCAGAACATTCCTAGTTGGGATCTGGGTTCTAGATGATTTCAGGTTGTTCTAGGCAGATTATTGCTTTGGTAACTTACATGATCTGCTCCTTTTTCAGTCATCCTGAGTTTCCCTGAAGCTCCGATGAGCAGGTTCCTTTAAATGTTGTCACCGCAAGGAATTGTGGGGGAACATGAGCTGGTCTCCTTTGAGTCAGTGAGTCAGAGAATCGACTGTTTTCATTTCCACACTAGCCCAAAAGTCCGACATTTACACATGTGCACTATTTCCACAAACCTGCTCATCGTACAATTGACAGATGTTAGTGTGGAACCACAACATTGTGTGAGCTCGAGCACCCACAAGGGGAGCCCATCAAAAATAAGAGAATAAACAAAACCGCGTCTTCAAAATGAACTAAACATGAAGACTGAAATGTTGAAAACACTCACCAGGACTCGCTCCCCAGTGGGAGAATGGAGTCAACTTCTTTATTCTTCCCACCGATTGACTGACATATCACACATTTCACCCACAGTGACACCCGCAGTGTCTGTCCCACTTCCTCATCTAATCCTGAACACGTCACCTGGCAGCACGGTGAAAGCTTCATCTATTCGACACACCATCAGTGATGGAACCTGGGGTCATTGGGTGTTTCTGGTCTTTCAACATCAGACACCGTCGCCCAGTCAACGCCACCGAGGCTGATCAGATGTGTCTGATGGTCTTTCTCTTTGCCTCTGGTGAGGTCCAGCAGCGTGAGGCATCCTGCCTCCAGAGGTTCTCCAGCCGGGCCTCCTGCACTCATCCACCTGCTCCCGGTACTGAGCCAGACTCCGCCTGTGGCTGTACGTTGGGTTTCTCTCTAGCTCTGTGGAACAAGATGATCTTTGGCTTGTGGTGGCCCTGGGTGCTTTTAAAGTCCAGCAGTTGCGTCGCCACATCAATCAGCAGTAAGAAGCAAGTATTTTGGCTGCTAAAAGCAGTTTAAGTAGCAGCAGCTCCATTTCAGTGCAGTTTCAGACAAGGAGCCTCCAGCCGTCATTGTGACGGTTCATTTTCCAAAAAAACTGGCAAAACAATAGTGCACAGTTTGCTCAAAGCTGTCTAACATACATGTACAGTAGAACCTCTGTTAAAACACCTTAATGAGCGGCCAGCCTCCTGCAGCACGGTGCTGCCCTGGAGTTTCACAGGCCCGCGGACCAGAACCGGCCCCTCAAGGCTCCAATCCACCAAACCACCAAGCAAGTTGCTATACGGGATCTATAGGAGGGCTTTTATTTTTTTTACATTTTTCTGTATTTTGCACCAGAATGAGTCCCCCGGCTAGCTCAGTTGGTAGAGCATGAGACTCACAATTTCAGGGGTAGTGGGTTCGTGTCCCACGCCGGGCACCACCTTCCCGTGGGCTCACCACCTGCAGGAAGGTTCTTAATCGGTGCAATGTGATCTGGGTAACAGTGCTCAGACTGTAACCCCTGGAAACGGATAAGCGGAAGAAAATGAATGAATGAATGAATGCACCAGAATGTTTTATTAAAATTGACTTTATGTAGAGATTGTAATAATTTTCAGAAGTAATTGTTTGATCTTGCCAGAATTCTAGACAGTTTCATCACATACACTGTGTACTACCACAACAAAGAACAATTTTCAAATGTAAATTCAAAGATTATTATAGCAATATTTTACCAGTCCAGCCACTCGAGATGAAACTGGGCTGGATGTGGCTCGCCAACTGAAATTTCATTTCGTATTTATTTTGTATACCTTTTTGAATATATTATATTAATGTATATATATATTGCGTACATCTTTATATTGGTTCAGTTATGTGCTTTTCAATATGTTTCTTCCAAAACATATTATTTGGTGTTTGATTCATTCAATATCAACTTGTCCTACAATTTACACATGTCACATTGTAGTATTTATTAGTCCACAATGTAGTGTTTACTTGTCAACAATGCATTAGAATACACCATTTAAGATCTATTTTTTTCAAACATTTTAGGGTGTTGGGGGGTCGAAACCTATTCTTTTTGCTCCATTTATTTGTTTTTATTTTCTATTTACTCTTTGTCAATTCAGTATTTGTCATATTTTGAATAGCCTTCCATTATCATGATTATACTCTATTATATTTATCAGATATTATACCTTATATTATTTTTTATTATTTTTATTTATTTATTCTTATTCAACAAATAGATAACCTTAATTTAACAGTGCTAACATGTTTAAATGAATTGATTAGTAAATAAATATATGTGTTGTAACTGTGTAACGGTACAGTACAAATAAACTCAAATGTTTAGAAACTTTTCAGTTATTTCTTCCTTTTAATAATACTAATTGGTGTAGTGTTATATATCATTGAAAATCCTGATTAGTCACCTTTGCAATGAGGTATAACGGAATGTTGTAATAATCATGCTTTTGTAGAATGAGCAACACAGCAAAAAGTATAGGTAGTCCCTTAAATCCCCTGCAATTTCTTCTGTTGGTGTTCACTCTTTATTTCAGCTTCAAGTGCCAGCAGGTGTGTGTCAGTGACAGGTGTGTCAGTCTCAGGTGTGCCAGTCTCAGGTGTGTGTCAGTCTCAGGTGTGCCAGTCTCAGGTGTGTGTCAGTTTCAAGTGTGTGTCAGTCTCAGGTGTGCCAGTCTCAGGTGTGTGTCAGTTTCAAGTGTGTGCCAGTCTCAGGTGTGCCAGTGACAGGTGTGTCAGTCTCAGGTGTGTCAGTGACAGGTGTGCCAGTGACAGGTGTGTGCCAGTCTCAGGTGTGTCAGTGACAGGTGTGTGCCAGTCTCAGGTGTGTCAGTGACAGGTGTGTCAGTCTCAGGTGTGTGTCAGTTTCAGGTGTGTGTCAGTTTCAGGTGTGTGTCAGTCTCAGGTGTGCCAGTCTCAGTTGTGCCAGTCTCAGGTGTGCCAGTCTCAGGTGTGTGTCAGTTTCAGGTGTGTGTCAGTCTCAGGTGTGCCAGTCTCAGTTGTGCCAGTCTCAGGTGTGCCAGTCACAGGTGTGTGTCAGTTTCAGGTGTGTGTCAGTCTCAGGTGTGTGTCAGTCTCAGGTGTGTCAGTCTCAAGTGTGTCAGTCACAGGTGTGTGTCAGTTTCAGGTGTGTGTCAGTTTCAGGTGTGTGTCAGTCTCAGCTGTGTCAGTCTCAGGTGTGTGTCTGGCACCTGATTAGCAACTCATTGACAGCACTTGTGTTCATGGGTCCTGTAACTTCATTGAGTTCGTGTTCCTCCTCCTTGGCTCTTCGAGGATCAGGCCTCTGCAGCAGGGCAACAGGAAGCAGGTGTTACGGTTCTCAGAGTGGCAGCATTATCTGGTGTCATCCTGGTACCTGGTCCAAACGCAGGACCAAGTTCCTTGAGACTGGTGGAGTCACAGGGTACGTCCAAATTGTCCCTCCTGTCTCCTTCTCTATCCACTCCTCCTTCACCCCGGAAGTGTTTATTGTGGCGACCATGATAAGAACTGTCTGAATTCTCAATAAGCAAATTAAAGGAGGCTCGTTGCTTCTTTTAGAACCTCCTTTAGCCTAAGAACCACTGATGCTTCCTTTAGAATCTCTTTTAGCTTAGGAACCACTGATGCTTCCTTTAGAACCTCTTTTGGCCTAGGAACCACTGATGCTTCCTTTAGAACCTCCTTTAGCCTAGGAACCATTGATGCCTCCTTTGGAACCTCCTTTAGCCTAGGAACCACTGATGCTTCCTTTAGAACCTCCTTTAGCCTAGGAACCATTGATGCCTCCTTTGGAACCTCCTTTAGCCTAGGAACCACTGATGCTTCCTTTACCAAAAGAGAACAGCTCATGTTCCCCCACAATTCCTTACAGCGACATTTAATGGAACCCGCTCATCGGAGCGTTCAGGGAAACTCAGATGAACTTTTAATAGTCCATTTTCAGAAACTTGTAGTTCTTTCCCCACCATGGCAGACGTCACTAACTAGAGCCGCCGTCGCTTTATTATGATGTCACTCAGTGAAAGTGCAACTGCCACACCACCGTGATCACCTTTACTAACTCCTTTAGGAAGCCTCCTAACACCTTTCCTTAACTCCTTTAGGAAGCCTCCTAACACCTTTACTAACTCCTTTAGGAAGCCTCCTAACACCTTTCCTTAACTCCTTTAGGAAGCCTCCTAACACCTTTACTAACTCCTTTAGGAAGCCTCCTAACTCCTTTCCTTAACCCTTTAGGAAGCCTCCTAACACCTTTCACTAACTCCTTTAGGAAGTCTCCTAACACTTTTCACGAACTCCTTTAGGAAGCCTCCTAACTCCTTTCCTTAACCCTTTAGGAAGCCTCCTAACACCTTTCACTAACTCCTTTAGGAAGTCTCCTAACACTTTTCACTAACTCCTTTAGGAAGCCTCCTAACACCTTTCCTAACTCCTTTAGGAAGCCTCCAAACACCTTTCCTTAACTCCTTTAGGAAGTCTCCTAACACTTTTCACTAACTCCTTTAGGAAGCCTCCTTACACCTTTCCTAACTCCTTTAGGAAGCCTCCAAACACCTTTCCTTAACTCCTTTAGGAAGCCTCCTAACACCTTTCACTAACACCTTTCCTTAACCCTTTAGGAAGCCTCCTAATACCTTTCACTAACTCCTTTAGGAAGCCTCCTAACACCTTTCCTAACTCCTTCAGGAAGCCTCCTAACTCCTTTCCTTAACCCTTTAGGAAGCCTCCTAACACCTTTCACTAACTCCTTCAGCAAGCCTCCTCACACCTTTCCTAACTCCTTCAGGAAGCCTCCTAACACCTTTCACTAACTCCTTCAGGAAGCCTCCTAACACCTTTCCTAACTCCTTCAGGAAGCCTCCTAACACCTTACCTTAACCCTGTGATGTCATCCATGGTTTAAGGTAAAGTCTATAGATTAGGAGATAGGATGGACTTTTCGGATGTACCCAAAGACAGACGATAAAGTGGGTGGAGTCAAAGACAGACTGAGAAGTGGGCGTCCTAGAAGACAACACCCCGAGAAGACTGGTTCCTCCAATATGCTTCACTGAGGAACCGGGGGCTTTCTTCCAGAGGTTGACAGGCAAGATTTGCATAACAGCACCACAGACAGAATGTGATCAGACAGTGAGGAACCGTCTTCCAGGAAGACTGCCATGACTGGTCTTCACCGTCTGGCCCATGTGCGCTGGTGTTGACAGCACCGACAGTGGAACCACAGAATGTGGAGCCGTCATGTTTAGTAATGAATCAAGGTTCGGCTTGAGGAACCTGGATGGCAGGATCACAGTGTGGAGATCTCACACCTTCTATTTTATTTAAGATTGTTATATTTTACACAGAAATACTAACTTAAATCAACTTTTTTACAAACGAGACAGATATTTTGGTATTAGCGGTTTCCAGTTTATCTGGTGGTGCCCCAATTTATTATTAATACATAAATAACAAATTTATTCAAATTAATAATTTTTCATTAATAAATTATTTTTTACAATTGATTAACTTTTAAGTAATTACTCAATTACTTTAGGAGTTGTTAATGAGTAAATTACCTTTTACTTCCATTAATAATTAAAATGTTTCATAAATTACTTCCAGTGATTTATTACTTTCAGTAATCTATTAGTTACAGTAATTTATCGCTAATAACCAACCATAAATCCCAACACCACAGTCCCGAGAGATGGAGCACCAGAGCTTCGTTTAACACAACTAATTTGATAAGACATCTAAAAAGTAAACATGCGGTGGAGTACGCTCAGCAAAGACCATCATCCATGGACAAAAGATTACGTAATGGCCCCCCTCCTCCCCCCACCGCGGTCCACTACGTCACCTAATAACCACAACAATCAGGGACTAGAAGCTCTGGTCGAGCTGCAGAAGCTAGAAGCAGGCGGAGCGGGGCCATAGACCTATAAAACTAGAGTTATATAGTGGTTTATAGGCAGAAGTCTACTTCTAAATTTCTATGTGGTCTGTCTTCTTCTGTGTTTTTGTTGTGTTTGGTGAGTCACAGCGCCCCCAAAGGCCTGGCATGTGTACTACATGCCCTGAAGCCTCGTGTTGAGCCGTGTTCATAGTGAGGTGTGGACGGAAGTACCTGAGGCAGCTCTGTATGCAGTCGTGTGTCATTGTCATCATCTTCCTGATATATGTGTTGCTTTAATTGATGGTTGAGATGAGGACAGGATTGTGTCTTCTAAAGGAGGACATGCCAGTGAAAGGACAGGATTGTGTCTTCTAAAGGAGGACATGCCAGTGAAAGGACAGGATTGTGTCTTCTAAAGGAGGACATGCCAGAGAAAGGACAGGATTGTGTCTTCTAAAGGAGGACATGCCAGTGAAAGGACAGGATTGTGTCTTCTAAAGGAGGACATGCCAGTGAAAGGACAGGATTGTGTCTTCTAAAGGAGGACATGCCAGAGAAAGGACAGGATTGTGTCTTCTAAAGGAGGACATGCCAGTGAAAGGACAGGATTGTGTCTTATAAAGGAGGACATGCCAGAGAAAGGACAGGATTGTGTCCTCTAAAGGAGGACATGCCAGTGAAAGGACAGGATTGTGTCTTCTAAAGGAGGACATGCCAGTGAAAGGACAGGATTGTGTCCTCTAAAGGAGGACATGCCAGAGAAAGGACAGGATTGTGTCCTCTAAAGGAGGACATGCCAGTGAAAGGACAGGATTGTGTCCTCTAAAGGAGGACATGCCAGAGAAAGGACAGGATTGTTTCTTCTAAAGGAAGACATGCCAGTGAAAGGACAGGATTGTGTCTTCTAAAGGAGGACATGCCAGAGAAAGGACAGGAGCAGCTTTACTAGAGACTCAACACCACATCAACATCAGCAGCTTTTCTTTGTTGCTCTTCTTTTTCTGAGCGCTACTTTGTGAAACTAACGAACTCTGATGATTAATATTCTGATTACATTTCCATGTTGCTTTGCAGGAAAGGTATCATTAAAAAAATGTATGTTTTACTTTATCATGCATTTTAATCTGTTGTTGTTGTTTACATGCACTCAGAGGTTATTTGTGAAATGCAAATCCTTTTTCTTTACTTTCAGAAGCGTCACTTTGAAGGATTTGGGGAAGGATTGTATGTTTTTCTTACTGCGAGCCGTTAAGTTTGTTGAACTAAAATTGGAATTATATTAAATTGAGCTCCAACAAAATGTAATTGTTATCTATGAATGACTTTCGTTGTTTCTTTCCAAGGTTGTACTTTGACTTTCTCTTCTTAAGACAAAAATGTGATCAAAAACTTCCTGTGTATTCTGTGTCCTGAGGTTTATACTAGGAAATACTCCTGACAACTTTGTAGATAAATATCAGAGTGAAGTATAAAATAAAGTTCTGCCTGACACATTAGCAGGATGAAGAGTTCCTCAGTCTGCAGGATGGGGTTGCCAGGTTCTGTGTCTCAGACCTTGTTGCCAGGTTGAGTCCTTCCTGCCAGCGAGAGGCGACCCTCCGTCCTCTCTGGAGGTTCTGCAGAACCTCATCCGGCTCAGCAGGGAACCACAGAGCAAAGCCAGAACGTGCAACATGGGATTTGAACTAAATATTCATTCTTAATGACAGAATTGCTCTTTCAATAAAGTTAGTTAAAAAAAGGTGGGATTTCTATTTTGTATTTAAATCTTTTTTTCTGTTTTGCGGTTCAATGTTAAGACAAGGTTTGTTCATGAATTCAATGAATCACATTCAATCAACACCTGGGATATGAGATAATGATGGACCTCTTCCTCCTCAGGGACATCAGACTCCATCCAACACTGTCTGACACAGAGGAGCTCGTCCACATCTTCGTCCCCTCAAAGCTGATTACTGCAACACACTCTTCATCAGCATCTCTGATCGTCATCCTCATCTGCTTCCAGAGACTGCAGTACATTCTTATACTTTTCATACTTCAGGATTAACTCTGGTTTTCTCTTATCTAGGTAACTTAAGCATAAAAACTAATCGAGTATAAAAACTGTAGTCCATGATATTTCAAATAACATAACAGTAAAACTTTATTGGTCATTTTTTTCTTTCATTTCAAACAAAAGAAAAAACATGGATTGCAGTAAAAAAGCTCCCGTGTGTGAAAAGGAGTAGAGGTACGCTGAATAAATCCGCGCCCCTCTCCAGTCACTCTATTTGCACCGTGTGTATTTTTATTTATTTATTTATTTTTAATTTAAATGGCAGCAGCTGGATAAACATCTAAATCAACTGGTGGGCGAGATTGAAGTTCACACAGACAGCCTGAAGGGGGCAGCAACGCAATGCACCATTGTTTAATCTCCCTTCAAGCGAAGAAGAAACTCCACTTCTGGCTTTTCCGGCAAATCAAACTTGAAATAAAGAATTACGTCGTATTTTATTTCCTGATTTTTGTTGAAGAAACGCATATCAGGAAACCAGAAACAATCTGATTTCTGTTTTTCATTTTCAATTTTAAAACGAAACACGGGACACGGCTTGTCTCCCGTGTTTCGTTTCCCGATATCAAATCTAAAAAGGAAAATCGGATGGTTTCCGGTTTTTCGTTCTCCGACATCAAAACCAAAATGGAATGGCCGGAAGGGACACGGACCAAAAACTCAGTAGATCAGGTCTCCTGCAACATCAAGGAGACCTATAAAGCCAGAGTCCTACCACACCTGGGTCTGTCCCACCTTCTGTCCCTGGGTCTGACTCCAGCATGTAGACCACGGGTCTGCACATGCAAACCAGCCTCTTGCTCTTCAGAGAGCTCAATGGGGAGTAACTGGGGGGGCAGGGGCCAGTTACGTGGGTGGTTGGGATGCAGGGCTTCTGGGGGTGGGAGGTTGGCTGTCCTCCAACCGGACCCGACCGGGCCTTCATTCTTGCTTTTCTATGGGGAGCTGGTATGGGGCGTGGCGGCTGGGGCCTCAGGCCCCAGGGTATCGCTGCCGGCCTCCCCAGAACCGTTAAAACTACACCCAGTGGGCAAACCTCACGCACGCAGGCACGCAGGCACGCAGGCACGCAGGCACGCAGGCACGCAGGCACACAGGCACACAGGCACACAGGCACACAGGCACACAGGCACACACGCACACACGCACACACGCACACACACACACACACACACTACCATTCCTCATCAGTGAGATGTGCTGCTGTGGTTGCTTGTTTTCTACCATCATTTATTTAACAGTCAGAATCATATACTCTGTATTTGTTGTTGCTACTTGGCTGATTTGTGTACATGCTCGAAAGTTGTCAAAATATCTACACATTTCGTTTAAATTGAACTGGACTGATCGGGGTCTGGACTGATCGAGGTCTGGACTGATCGAGGTCTGGACTGATCATGGTCTGGACTGATCGAGGTCTGGACTGATCATGGTCTGGACTGACCAGGGTCTGGACTGATCGAGGTCTGGACTGACCAGGGTCTGGACTGAGGAGACCTGGATGAGTGTGTAACAGAGACCAGGACCAACCAGAAGTTATGGTTCACCGGTGAACTGAGGGCCCCCTCAGACCACATGAGTCCACGTCCAGATCAGGACCAGCAGGCCTACAAGAGCAGTAGGAGCAACCTGAGGAGGGGCATCAACCAGGCCAAGCACAAACGCCCCCATTCCTCAGCCTGAGGAATGGGGGCATCACCCGAGGTTGACGCCCCATCCCGCAGCCTCCATCACCAGAGGTCAACGCCCCTGTCCCTCAGCTTCCATCACCAGAGGTCAACGCCCCCGTCCCTCAGCTTCCATCACCAGAGGTCAACGCCCCCGTCCCTCAGCCTCCATCACCAGAGGTCAACGCCCCTGTCCCGCAGCCTCCATCACCAGAGGTCAACGCCCCTGTCCCTCAGCTTCCATCACCAGAGGTCAACGCCCCCGTCCCTCAGCCTCCATCACCAGAGGCCCCTATCCCTCAGCCTCCATCACCAGAGGCCCCCATCCCTCAGCCTCCATCACCAGAGGTCAACGCCCCCGTCCCTCAGCCTCCATCACCAGAGGTCGACGCCCCCGTCCCTCAGCCTCCATCACCAGAGGTCGATGCCCCTGTCCCTCAGCCTCCATCACCAGAGGTCGACGCCCCCATCCCTCAGCCTCCATCACCAGAGGCCCCCATCCCTCAGCCTCCATCACCGGAGGTCAACGCCCCCGTCCCTCAGCCTCCATCACCAGAGGTCGACGCCCCCATCCCTCAGTCTCCATCACCAGAGGTCAACGCCCCCGTCCCTCAGCCGCCATCACCAGAGGTCAACGCCCCCGTCCCTCAGCCTCCATCACCAGAGGTCGACGCCCCCATCCCTCAGCCTCCATCACCAGAGGTCGACGCCCCCATCCCTCAGCCTCCATCACCAGAGGTCAACGCCCCCGTCCCTCAGCCTCCATCACCAGAGGTCGACGCCCCCATCCCGCAGCCTCCATCACCAGCGGTTGACGCCCCATCCCTCAGCCTCCATCACCAGAGGTCAACACCCCATCCCTCAGCCTCCATCACCAGAGGTCAACGCCCCCGTCCCTCAGCCTCCATCACCAGAGGTCGACGCCCCCATCCCTCAGCCTCCATCACCAGAGGTCAACGCCCCCGTCCCTCAGCCTCCATCACCAGAGGTCGACGCCCCCATCCCGCAGCCTCCATCACCAGCGGTTGACGCCCCATCCCTCAGCCTCCATCACCAGAGGTCAACACCCCATCCCTCAGCCTCCATCACCAGAGGTCAACGCCCCCGTCCCTCAGCCTCCATCACCAGAGGTCGACGCCCCCATCCCTCAGCCTCCATCACCAGAGGTCAACGCCCCCGTCCCTCAGCCTCCATCACCAGAGGTCAACGCCCCATCCCTCAGCCTCTCTCACCAGAGGTCAACGCCCCATCCCTCAGCCTCCATCACCAGAGGTCAACGCCCCCATCCCTCAGCCTCCATCACCAGAGGTCGACGCCCCCGTCCCTCAGCCTCCATCAAAAGAGGTCAACGCCCCATCCCTCAGCCTCCATCACCAGAGGTCAACGCCCCTGTCCCTCAGCTTCCATCATCAGAGGTCGACGCCCCTGTCCCTCAGCCTCCATCACCAGAGGTCGACGCCCCCATCCCTCAGCCTCCATCACCAGAGGTCAACGCCCCATCCCTCAGCTTCCATCACCAGAGGTCAACGCCCCTGTCCCTCAGCTTCCATCATCAGAGGTCGACGCCCCTGTCCCTCAGCCTCCATCACCAGAGGTCGACGCCCCCATCCCTCAGCCTCCATCACCAGAGGTCAACGCCCCATCCCTCAGCCTCCATCACCAGAGGTCAACGCCCCCGTCCCTCAGCCTCCATCACCAGAGGTCAACGCCCCCATCCCTCAGCCTCCATCACCAGAGGTCAACACCCCCGTCCCTCAGCCGCCATCACCAGAGGACAATGCCCCATCCCTCAGCCTCTCTCACCAGAGGTCAACGCCCCATCCCTCAGCCTCCATCACCAGAGGTCAACGCCCCATCCCTCAGCCTCCATCACCAGAGGTCAACGCCCCCATCCCTCAGCCTCCATCACCAGAGGTCAACGCCCCTGTCCCTCAGCCTCCATCACCAGAGGTCGACGCCCCCATCCCTCAGCCTCCATCACCAGAGGTCAATGCCCCCGTCCCTCAGCCTCCATCACCAGAGGTCAATGCCCCCGTCCCTCAGCCTCCATCACCAGAGGTCGACGCCCCATCCCTCAACTTTTACTGCATGTTGTTCAGGTTTTGTAAAAGCGGATTGAACCTGCTCGTACTGAAACGTAGGGAACAAGTATATTTAAGGGTTAATCTTCTTCTGGAGGTCATGCTGAACTGTGTGTGACCACTAAACTAAAATCAGTTCAATGTCCTGAGTTAAAGTGCGAAATACACCGTGTTTATTATACATGAAGTCACTGAGTTTTAAAATGGTCATATTATGCAAACTTCACTTCCTAAAGTGAAGTACTAATCGAGTACTAATCGTCCCCATACCTGGACTGACGTCCCAGAAGTGAGAACAGTCTGTCCTCTCTCCCCCTGGCTTGTTTCAGCTTTTAAAAAGTGTGTTGCTCCAACCAGCCAATCAGAAATCAAACCCTATATAGTGTCATCGGGGGTTTAGCCAATCCCAATCAAGGTCAGTCCAGTCCAGCTCACACAGACACAGCAGATTCTGAATGCAGCTCCTATGATCCAATATTCAAATGAGGAAAATCAAGGAGGAGCTAGAAACTTAGAATACTGAAGGTTTCTGGATAAAATTACTACGTTAAAGTGTCTGATAATCTGTCAGCATATTGAATATTTTACCCTCTCAGAACAGTTTGCTGTTGCTTGTTTCTAAAAGTGACCATAAACAAAGCCCCTGAAGAGTTTAAAATGCTGTGTTTAATCCTTCAAATACTTCTTTTCAATCAATTATAAAGTCGGCACCATCGAACATTTCATTTATAATGAGTAACATAAATTAATTGTCATTAATCTCTCAGGTCCAGCTGCTGTCATTATGTTGTATTCAGTGTATTTTGGAACATAAGAGCGAAGTGGTATTGAGTCACCACATGTGCTACAGAAGATCAGAGCACTCAGATTAAATCACACAGAAATGGTGGCTCATTGTTCACTTTTTAACACGTTTATCTTTGTTGTTCTTTTGCATCCTGGCGCTGCTGCTTTGTTTTTTCTCTCTTTTCAGAATATTCCATTTATTCCTTGTATGAGATGCAGCCCTGGACTCTGATCCTGCACATTTTACTCATCTGGATGGTGCATCTGTTTAACATGTGCATAAAATATCATGTGAAGGAGGTGGATACGCTCCCTTGGTTTTTCTGCAGCCCAATGGAGTCCAGTGGAGGCTCTGCAGCCCAGTGGAGGCTCTGCAGCCCAGTGGAGTCCAGTGGAGGCTTTGCAGCCCAGTGGGGTCCAGTGGAGGCTTTGGAGCCCAGTGGAGGCTCTGCAGCCCAGTGGAGTCCAGTGGAGGCTTTGCAGTCCAGTGGAGTCCAGTGGAGGCTTTGCAGCCCAATGGAGTCCAGTGGAGGCTCTGCAGCCCAGTGGAGGCTCTGCAGCCCAGTGGAGTCCAGTGGAGGCTTTGCAGCCCAGTGGAGGCTCTGCAGCCCAGTGGAGTCCAGTGGAGGCTCTGCAGCCCAGTGGAGTCCAGTGGAGGCTTTGCAGCCCAGTGGAGTCCAGTGGAGGCTTTGCAGTCCAGTGGAGGCTTTGCAGCCCAATGGAGTTCAGTGGAGGCTTTGCAGCCCAGTGCAGTCCAGTGGAGGCTCTGCAGCCCAGTGGAGTCCAGTGGGGGCTCTGCAACCCAGTGGAGTCCAGTGGAGGCTCTGCAGCCCAGTGCAGTCCAGTGGAGGCTCTGCAGCCCAGTGGAGTCCAGTGGAGGCTCTGCAGTCCAGTGGAGTCCAGTGGAGGCTTTGCAGCCCAGTGGAGTCCAGTAGAGGCTTTGCAGTCCAGTGGAGTCCAGTAGAGGCTCTGCAGCCCAGTGGAGTCCAGTGGAGGCTTTGCAGCCCAGTGGAGTCCAGTGGAGGCTTTGCAGTCCAGTGGAGTCCAGTGGAGGCTCTGCAGCCCAGTGGAGTCCAGTGGAGGCTTTGCAGCCCAGTGGAGGCTCTGCAGCCCAGTGGAGTCCAGTGGAGGCTCTGCAGTCCAGTGGAGGCTCTGCAGCCCAGTGGAGTCCAGTGGAGGCTTTGCAGCCCAGTGGAGTCCAGTGGAGGCTTTACAGCCCAGTGGAGTCCAGTGGAGGCTCTGCAGCCCAGTGGGGTCCAGTGGAGGCTTTGGAGCCCAGTGGAGGCTCTGCAGCCCAGTGGAGTCCAGTGGAGGCTTTGCAGTCCAGTGGAGTCCAGTGGCGGCTCTGCAGCCCAGTGGAGTCCAGTGGAGGCTTTGCAGCCCAGTGGAGGCTCTGCAGCCCAGTGGAGTCCAGTGGAGGCTTTGCAGTCCAGTGGAGTCCAGTGGAGGCTCTGCAGCCCAGTGGAGTCCAGTGGAGGCTTTGCAGCCCAGTGGAGGCTCTGCAGCCCAGTGGAGTCCAGTGGAGGCTTTGCAGTCCAGTGGAGTCCAGTGGAGGCTCTGCAGCCCAGTGGAGGCTCTGCAGCCCAGTGGAGTCCAGTGGAGGATCTGCAGCCCAGTGGAGTCCAGTGGAGGCTCTGCAGTCATTGTGAGTCTGCATGTGACTCATACTTGGCTCTGGGAGAAAGGCAGCAGGAATAAACACGTTTGTAAACATTTAACAAACAGAGCAGTAAAGTATGGGATTTATTCAGTCACAGAGGATAAAGAAACTAAACGATTGTAAATAAAATACAAGTCCAGCTCATGATGGCCACAGTGCTCTCACCTAAACATTCTCCTTCAGATCATGAAGTTTGATTCACAGCAGGAGCACTTCAGACACTGTGTCCACTCACGCGATACACTCCTGCCACCACATCCACTCATCCAGACTCCTGAAGTGACTGACAGGAGCGTCAGCAGCCTGAACAAGTGATAGTCTGCCTGGTCTGACACATCCGTCACTGTCACTCAGGCCGATGATCAATCACCTGACCGGCTTCAGGAAGTCACACTCTGCTGCTGCTTAACAACTTAATCACAGTTTTATTTCAGTCATCATCTGCACTCTGAGCCCATGTGTAGAAATGTCTTCTCATTAGCAGCCTGACATAAGAATCTACTGGGAGCAAAGGAAGAATCAGGTCATTTGTGAGTCAGTGGAGCTGAGAGGAGTGACACTCTGTGACGGCAGTGATGAGGAATGACACTGGACATGAATCACATGTGCTGATCGTTCTAAATGCAGCTTTAACCTTTATGAGGTTTTCACTGTCACTTTTTATCAATCACTAACTGACAAATACAGCAAGTGGTCATTTTCTCCTCAGTCAGGATGGACGATGGAGCAGAGCTCTGCAGACAGCTTCACAAAAGAGTCAGAAAAAACAACAACATGGTGGCGCATCACATAGAGCTGCAGGGGTCACAGAGGGCTGCAGGGGTCACATAGAGCTGCAGGGGTCACAGAGGGCTGCAGGGGTCACATAGAGCTGCAGGGGTCACAGAGGGATGCAGGGGTCACATAGAGCTACAGGGGTCACCTAGAGCTGCAGGGGTCACGGAGGGCTGCAGGGGTCACAGAGGGCTGCAGGGGTCACATAGAGCTGCAGGGGTCACAGAGGGCTGCAGGGGGTCACATAGAGCGGCAGGGGTCACATAGAGCTGCAGGGGTCACAGGGGGCTACAGGGGTCACATAGAGCTGCAGGGGTCACAGAGGGCTACAGGGGTCACATAGAGCTGCAGGCGTCACATAGAGCTGCAGGGGTTGCATAGAGCTGCTGGGGTCACATAGAGCTGCATGGGTCACAGAGGGCTACAGGGGTCACATAGAGCTGCAGGGGTCACAGAGAGCCGCAGGGGTCACAGAGAGCTGCAGGGGTCACAGAGGGCTGCAGGGGTCACATAGAGCCGCAGGGGTCACAGAGAGCTGCAGGGGTCACAAAGGGCTGCAGGGGTCACATAGAGCTGCAGGGGTCGCATAGAGCTGCAGGGGTCACATAGAGCCGCAGGGGTCATGACATTAGAAGATCTGTTGAGTCTGACCTCCAGAAGACGGAGCAGTGAAGCAGGATCAGGGTCAAAGACACATGAATCCACATTCAGTGTCCTGAACGCTGAATGAAGAGGACACCACCCTGCAGTGTTACTCTCTGGCTCCTGAGCAGCAGGGCTCAGCACACCTTCAACCACCCTGCAGTGCTGAACTGTTGCTTTGGTGGGATGTTTCCAGTGTCGGGGGCTTTAGCAGCGGCGTCCATGCAGGACAGAAGGATTAGCAGTGTTTTGTGTTTTTCTGAAAGACGTGCTCGCTGGACAACAAAGCGCCGAGGGGACGGTTTGGGGTGTTGGTGGTGTTCTGAGGACTCTGCAGAGCTTTGACTGTGACCTCCGGCGAGGAAATCTGATGAAATCCAGAGCGGTTTGAAGTTTTGTTTGCACTGCAGTGTGTGATGAAGATATGAGGGTTTGAATGGAGATATGAGATATTAAACATGAACAAAGTCAATAAAAACAGATCTTAGATTTCTGAAATAAACGACAACTTGCGTCAAAGAAAGTGAGCACGTGCCGCACTGCAGTCACCATCACATCTCTGCCCTCATTCTCCATGCATGCCAAGTATCACTTCCCATCATGCACCACTGTGTGCGTGTATGTGTGCATATCACACCGTATCTTCAGAAATCCAATTATCCAAAGGTCAAGTGAGCAGGCGAGCCCCACTGTGCTGCTCACTGCTGCTCACTGCTGCTCACTGCTGCACACTGCCGACACCATCACCCAGCGGTGGAGTGATCTCCTGACATGGATGCACCTCCTGGCTCCTCGGTGTGAGGACGGAGTGTGAGGACGGAGTGTGAGGACAGAGTGTGAGGACGGAGTGTGAGGACGGAGTGTGAGGACAGAGTGTGAGGAGGCGCTGGTGAGGAGGTGCTGGTGAGGAGGTGCTGGTGAGGGGGCGCTGGTGAGGAGGTGCTGGTGAGGAGGCGCTGGTGAGGAGGCGCTGGTGAGGAGGTGCTGGTGAGGAGGCGCTGGTGAGGAGGCACTGGTGAGGAGGTGCTGGTGCAGACTGATGGAAAGCAGCGCCAGTGAGCGCAGGCCGGGGTCATCGAGGGCAGTCGGTGGACTCTGCCTAGCAACCGCTGCCATCCCTCCTGACCTGTCTAATCACTTTAAAGAACTACTGGTGGTGACATCATGTTCTCACCACCTTCTCTGTGTCTGCCACTGAGGATTGGTCTGTCCTGGTAACATGCTGGTTAGTAGATGGCACCTGGGGGACACGGGGGGCAGCGCGCCACAGGAACAGTCATTACAATTACGTTTCTTAAGGCTCAAACATCCTGTTGACATTTTCCATGAGTCAGCAGGATGTGAGGTGGTGTGAGAACATGAGCACTGAGCCTTCAGGTGTAGCGGCTTGGTCATGAGCCAGGAGCAACATGGTGGAGGCCGATCACAGACTGCACACTACAACCAGAACTCCACCTGGGAGAGCTGGGTCTGAACAGAATACTGGGACATCATCTCTTTGACATTGACAACCTTTCACAAGGTCAAAGACCAGAACTCTACAATCAGAAGCTCTCCACTGGGTCTCGTTGCTGTCCAGCCTGGAGGAATGGAATAATGGACGTGTGGAACAAAGATGGAGGGATTTTAATGGTAAACTTGAAGAATCCTGCCAGGAGCTTCAGCTAAGATCTACATGATGTGAGTGAGAAAGAAAAAAGATTTCCATCTTTTATTGACTCAACTAAACCCAGTTTGATCAGGTAGAACAACAAACCATCTGCTGCTTCAGAACCATGGCCTGCTTCAGCCTTTTATTAAAGGGACGGCCTCTCACACACACGCACACACACACACACACACACACACACACACACACACACACACACACACACACACACACACACACACACACACACACACACACACACACACACACACACACACACACACACAGGGAGAACATGGGAACTCCACACAGAGAGGCCCCGGGCCAGATCTCAACCAGGACACTCTTACTGTGAGACAAGAGTGATTACTACTGAGAGAGAGAGAGAGAGAGAGAGAGAGAGAGAGAGAGAGAGAGAGAGAGAGAGAGAGACAGAGAGACAGAGAGAGAGAGAGATTTTATTAAGTCTGCTTCATATTAATGTGGATAAAAACACTTTGACAAGTTCATGAGAACAGTAACTTTAGTTTCAAATAATTTAAGTAATGTAAGTTTAAACCTGATTGAGATGGTTTGAATGAGCAGAGGAGAGAGAGAGAGAGAGAGAGAGAGAGAGAGAGAGAGAGAGATACAGAGGGGGAGAGAGAGGGATAGAGAGAGGGAGAGAGAGGGATAGAGAGAGATAGAGAGAGAGAGATACAGAGGGGGAGAGAGAGGGATAGAGAGAGGGAGAGAGAGGGATAGAGAGAGGGAGGGAGAGAGAGAGAGAGAGAACAGACAGAGACAGAAAGAGAGAGAGAGACATTACAGAGACAGAGAGAGCTCTTCATGATCTTCACGGGGAGAAGGAAGGTGAATGAACCTTAATCTAATCATGTTTAAACTATTGCTTTTGCATCAAACTTAATTTCTTGAAGTCAAATGTTTTATTTCTCTTTTCTTAATCTAATTGGAGGCCGTTGGTCTGTGTAGTCTCTTGCTGGTGCCCTTTGTTTGGGCTGTGACAGGAAGTGTCCTACAGATGAAGTCTCTTTGCAGACGGTGTGTTTTCTTACCTCCTCCCACTGGTGGATGTAGCGGATCAGCCTGGACAGTCTCAACAGCCTCAGCAGACTCAGGATCTTGGTAAAGCGGACGATCCTCAGGGCGCGAGCCGTCTTGTACACCTCAGAGTCGATCCCTTTCTCCACGATGAGGAATATGTAATCCACTGGGATGGAGGAGATGAAATCTACAATAAACCAAGTTTTTAAGTACTTTCTCTTAATGGTTTTAGGGTCCAAAATAATGTCCGAGTTGTCCTCGATGATGATTCCAGTGCGGAAATTGAGCACCAGGTCCATAAGGAAGAAGGTATCGGAGACGACGTTGAAGATGATCCAGGGCGTCGTGGTCTCGTCCTTGAAGAAGGTGATGCCCACCGGGATGATGATCAGGTTGCCCACCATGAACAGCAGCATTGTGAAGTCCCAGTAGAACCTGTGTGTGTGTGTGTGTGTGTGTGTGTGTGTGTGTGTGTGTGTGTGTGTGTGTGTGTGTGTGTGTGTGTGTGTGTGTGTGTGTGTGTGTGTGTGTGTGTGTGTGTGTGTGTGTGTGTGTGTGTGTGTGTGTGTGTGTGTGTGTGTGTGTGTGTGTGTGTGTGTGTGTGTGTGTGTGTGAGGGGAATAACAGAAATAGAGTCAGATGAAGGAAAGCCAATATGCACCAGAGACGTCCTGCTGAAGATGGAAAAGTGTAAAGAGAACAACAGGAGGAATACTCTGCTGAGTACTTATTTAAGACGGGCAGGTACTCTAATCAGTGTTCCTGACCAGTGTTTCTCTGTGCATCTCATTTATGAAGCAACATGATGAGTCTAATTAAGAACGGGAGTAAACAGAAAGTGACCCACAGTTCTTCTGGCTGCAGTTTGAAGCCTTAATGAAGGAATGAACAATGACTCCTCTTCTGTTTTCACACTTTCGCACTCATCAGACCTCAAATCAGTCAATCGTTAATTTCTCCCGCCTCTTTGGCTCAATCAGCTGATGCTCTGTACTCAATAGGTTTCTAATGTTCTGGTTATATAAACTAGTTATACTAGACTTTGGCCCCATTTCAATTAGACCTGCTGGTTGTTCTGATTTCACCAAACACCAGCTTTTACCTGCTTTATTGTTTGTTTCAATAATATGATATTGTACTGTGTACTGTGAACTAGTCCATTTGAACCTGTCCAGGTGAACCTGTCCTCACCTGTCTATGTGAACCAGTCCATTTGAACCTGTCCAGGTGAACCTGTCCTCACCTGTCCAGGTGAACCTGTCCTCACCTGTCTATGTGAACCAGTCCATTTGAACCTGTCCAGGTGAACCTGTCCTCACCTGTCTATGTGAACCAGTCCAGGTGAACCTGTCCTCACCTGTCCAGGTGAACCTGTCCTCACCTGTCTATGTAAACCAGTCCATTTGAACCTGTCCAGGTGAACCTGTCCTCACCTGTCTATGTGAACCAGTCCTCACCTGCCCAGGTGAACCTGTCCTCACCTGTCCAGGTGAACCAGTCCTCACCTGTCCAGGTGAACCAGTCCTCACCTGCCCAGGTGAACCAGTCCTCACCTGCCCAGGTGTATCCTTCCCTTGTTCAGTCAGCTGGGACCGGCTCTAGCGCCCTGCGACCCTGATCAGGATAAGCGGTGTAGAAGACGTATGGATGGATTTTTTTTTTCATTTCATTTTAGCCTTTATTTACTCAGGAGAAACACATTGAGATTAACAATCTCTTTTGCAAGTGTGTCCTGGTAGCAATGCATTAAATAAATTTACAGTGTCAATAATACTAGAATCTTAAATACAATTAAATAGCAAAAAGATAAGTACACTGAAAAAAAAATTTCTCAGTCATTTCCACGAACACTAAAATAATTTGCTGAGTTAATGTAATGTAATAATGTCACACATTGCCATCTATTCATATTGAGTAGATTGAATCCCATTTATTCATATTATCTGAACGTGTATTAGAATGAACCATTTAACAACAAGAAACTCAATATGCTCATGTTAATCAAACATATTTCTGATACGTAAACTGAAAAACTGACAGACACAAGGAACATATAAAAGATAGATTCTAAAAACCATCAAATAGTTTAAAATAAGTTAGTTAAAACAAGAACATGGTGACTTTTTTAATTCCAACCACTGAAAAAGGCTCTAAACTCTCCAGTGAGAGCAGCTCTGTGAGTTTAAGGTGGTTCTGTAAAACATTCCATGAGTATGGCGCAGAACACATGAAGGCTTTTTTGCCCAGTTCCGTACGGACAGTCGGAACCAAGAGTAAAAAGAAGTATTTAGATCGCAGACTGTAGTTATTCTGGGGTTTCTGGATCACAAAACTACAAAAGGTAGGGAGGCAGTAAACCAAGAATCACCTTGTAGATAAAACCCAGCCAGTGAATGTGTCTGTGTACAGGGAGAGCCACCATCCAGCATGATGAGTGAGGCTCTGCAGCCCGTTAGAAACCTCAGTGCTCCATGGTATACTGTGTCCAGTGACTGAAGACACTGAGAAGAGGCATTCATATATACAATGTCCCCACAGTCCCACATGGACAAGAAGGAAGCTCAACGAAGCTCTTTCTGGTCTGGAAGGAGAAGCGCGATCCATTTCTAAATGAAAAGCCCAATCTCAACTTAAGCTTTCTCACCAGCTGCTCAATGTGCGGCTCAAAGGAGAGGCAATCATCCATTGTGATCCCAAGGTATTTGTAAGAGGTAACTTCCTCAATGACGTGACCTTCTAGGGTAGTGATGGGGGTCAGATTCGTCTCCCTCTTCCTGGAAAGTAAAAACAGCAGGACTTTGGACTTCTTGGCATTTAACATTAACCTCAAGTCTTCCAAGTTGAACTGAACAGCAGAAACATCTGCCTGCAGCTTAAAGAAGGCCTCTTTTAATGACGGTGCAGAACAATAGATGACTGTGTCAGCCGCATAATAATGAAAGTTTACATCCACAACATTCTGATTGAGGGTACTGGTGTAAATTGTGAATAACAATGGCCCAAGGACCGACCCCTGTGGAACACCTTTGGACACTGGAAGTAACTTGGAGGTGCTGCCATCAACCTGCACGCTCTGACCTCATCCAGACAGATCATTTTGGAACCAGTGAACAGTTTGTTTCTCTAGACCAATGTCCAGGAGTCTCTGTAGCAGCAAGTCATGGTGGACTGTGTCAAAAGCCTCAGGTCATTAAAAAGTGCTGCACACTGTGGTTTTTTCTCCAATGACACAATAAAATCATTTAAAACCTTAGTGGCTGCTTTGACCGTACTGTCCTAAAGCCTGACTGGTAATCTGATAGAATATTATTTGAGTATAAGAACTCTTTTAGTTGTTCATTCACCAGGGATTCAGTACCTGACCCAGAGCAGAGAGTTTGGAGGTGGAGGCTGAAAGTTGTCTAGACTGGCCGGGTCACCTCCTTTGTGCAGGGGTGTGAGATCTCATTAAAGGTTAACGATAAGCACTAAAATCTGCAGCTAATTTTAAAAAGCGTGTCTCCTAATTGTCCAACCCGCTTTCTTATTTACATTCAAGTGTTTAAGTTCCTTATTTACCTGAGAGAGTGTGATTGTCTTGAAGGTAAAGGACTGTGGCTGTTTGGGACCCCTGGGGGAGGTTCTGAGGATGACCACAAGAGTTGGAAATTGACCCTGAAGCAATGAAGTGTTGATTAAAGCAGTCAGGCATCACAGATTTATCAGAAACACTTTGGGATCCTTCATTATACAAGAGGGAAGTTCAACTGCATTTGGCTTCCCAGATAAAGTTGTGATGTCTTCCAAAACTTCCTTGGGTTGTTCAAGTTTTATGTAGTCTCTGTAAGGTAGTAATCTGCTTGGCTTTTTTCATTTCAACTGTACATTTATTGCACAATTGCTTAAAGTGCAGCCGATCCGGATCTTGATTTGATCTGCGGGCTTCCTCCCATGCGTCATTGTGCTCATGCAGTAAAGAAGATAAATCAGATTTAAACCAGGCATTGTGTCGTCCTCTAATTCTGGACCTCTTCAAGGGCGCATGCTCATTGACAATTCTGGTAAAGCCATCACAGAAGAACGTCCATGAACTTTCAATATCAGGAATGAGCTGAATTCTATCCCAATGAAAATGAGAGAGATGATGGAGGAAAGCCTGCTCCACAGCCTGCTCCACTGCCTGATCCACAGCCTGATCCACAGCCTGCTCCACAGCCTGCTCCACAGACTGATCCACAGCCTGATCCACAGCCTGATCCACAGCCTGCTCCACAGCCTGATCCACAGCCTGATCCACAAATTGCTTCATATTTGGTCTTGTAATGATTGGAGGCTTGACTTTGGGAATCTTTGCCATTCGGACTGTTGCTATAACACACAGGTCACTGATGTCATGTTCAAATCTAGAAGCAGTTGAATATTTATGAGAGCATTTGTCAGTATCAGGTCCATAAGGGAAGATTCTTCAGGACATTTCAGGTTTGGTCCTGTGGTTCCATTCACCAACTGAAACACATTCAATGAGTTGCAAAAGGATTTGAGCTCATCTGAGACAGGTTGGAACCGGTTCAGATTTAAATCTCCCATCAAGATGACTTCATCTGACTTCCAGCCAGACAAGAGACTCATCATTGATGGTAAGGCATCACTGGTAGCAGCAGGGGGCCTAGAACATCCACTAACAGTGAAATTAAGTGTTTTGGATACTTCAAGGTCAAGAGCTCGAAATTCAATTTGCTGACTCACTGATTTGGTCAAGAGCACATTTACATGAAACTTACTTTTTATGTAAATTGCACTACCCCTCCTTTCCTGAGACGATCGGTCCTATGGACACTGTACCCATCAACACCAATATCCTTGCCCAAAAAGGATTTGTTTAGCCAAGACTCTGATATTATAATTACATCAGCATCAGTTGAAAGCGCCCATATGTGAACCATGTCCATTTAAAGTAGACTGACACGTTGAAATGAATAAAACCAAGACCTGTCCTTGATTGAAATCCAGCCGGGGTTTGCAACTTTTCAGTACCATCAGGGTCTGGATTAGGTTCCACATTTCCAGAGATCAGAAGCAACAAAACAATTAGACATCTCTGCTTAAACCCTTGATATCGTTTAGTAGAGGTATCTCTACTTCCTAGTGAGGTTACCTCTGTGACAATAGTAGAATTTATAGATACTGTAAAGTAGTCTTTTAAAATATGGATGCTCATCAATTGGACATAAATCATCCTGCAAGTTGAAGGCAGGGGCTGCTACTGATGAACAAATACCCTCACCCAGTGAGTACATTTCTGAGGGAGGATTAAATTATGAGATAGTATGCAGTCCTCATAAGTCTCATGTAGCTCCACTGGACAGTCAATATGAACAAGAAAGCTGCTCGAGGAAGCATGATGACTGAGCGACTGAGAAATCAGTAATAAAGAAAGTCCACGTCACCACCTCACCTCGGATATTGTGCTATTACATTGATTTACATAACTTCTGAGGTGGCTGAACATGTTCTATCCAGAATGTCCCTACTGAGGTTTGTCCTGCTCCATGTGGTCTTATTGTTGACCATCTGAACAGGAAGCTAAAGTCCACTCTAGACCTGGTGTCCCCAATCATCACAAGAAAGCTAAATAAAGCCAAACCACCATCACCTTGGAGAAAGAAAGAAAGTGCAGGATTGCTGAGCGGAGGAGGAGAAAATCAAAACTCACCATTGACTCTGAAATGTTCCGGGACATTCTCAAGTCTTACAATGGAACAGTCAAACAATCGAGGACTTTCTACGTCTCAAAGCTCATCAGAGACAACAAACATAACCCCACACTACTCTTCTCCACCTCCCACCTTTTAACAAACACCAATTCTAATAAGAACTCCTCCCCCACTGCCTCCTGTGGTGAGGACTATGTCCTCCACCTCAGAAGCAAAATAAAAGACATCAGATCCATCTTTTACCTTTGACCTCACCTGGACTGGTGTCTTCACCTGAGGACTCACTGGACTGTTTGTCCCTGGTTGATGCTTGGTGGAGTTTCTCCCAGGTGAAGCCAACAGCCTGCCTTTTAGCTCCACTCCCTCCATCACTTGTTAAGTCATTTCAGGAAGAACCACAGCACAGCCCGTATAAAGATTCTAAATGGCATCAGGGGCAATCAAGACTCCCAACAGCTCCCAGTCTAGATCTTAGTGGATCTTAGTGCTTGTGATTGATCAGGTTTTATTAGAGAGACTCAGGAATCTGGCCGGCGTCTCTGCTGATGTTTTGAAGTGGTTCAGTTCTTTTCTCACAGATCGACGCTTCTTTGTAAGTATGGATACACGTTCCTCAGGAACCCATGAAGTCAGCTGTGGGGTTCCCCAAGGATCGGTTTTAGGCCCAATCCTTTTTAATCTTGACATGCTGCCACTCGGGGACGTCCTCAGGAGACATGGCATCAGCTTCCATAGCTATGCTGATGACACACAGCTGTATGTGGAGGTGTCTCCTGAGGACACGAGGACAACTGATGCCCTTCTTAACTGTATTTTAGATATTAAGTCTTGGACGGCAGCAAACGTCCTTCAGCTCAACCAGGACAAAACTCAGGTTCTAGTTCTCGGTCCTGAAGGGCAGAGAGACAAACTTTTACCCAAACTGTTGGATTTGAACCATCTTCATCCGTACAGAACCCGGCCCTGACTAATGCTTTTACCTCCTGTAGGCAGGACTATTGTAACGCCCTGCTCTCTGGTCTCCCAGAGATTATCTATATATCTACTGTTATCAGGTTGTTAACTGAATCTTTTATCTCCAGTGGTTCCTCTCAGGGGGCGCTACACTGGTGGTGGCCACGTTCCCGTTTTCCATTTAGTATTTCTGATGAGGTAAAACCTGAAATGATAAGCTGTTGATACACATAAGAGGTCACATGCTGCCCCAGTGAGCGAGGCCCGGTCCGGAGCTGCTCAGCTGACAGCAGCAGTCAGGTGAGGCTGAACCAGACACCAAGACCAGTGATGACTGGAAGCTCTGCAGGACAGGTGCAGAGCTGAGTCATTACTCACACTTGAACCACAAGCCTCATGAAACAAACAATAAACAACCTCAATCTCATTTATTCAGCAACTATGCAAATTATTTGTGGGGAGGTGGGGGCGGGTGGCTCCTCACCATGTGGGAGAAGGTCTCCAATGGACCTGTAGTCAAATTACATCCCTTCTGTGGGAGATTTCTGTCTCCAGCTACCAGTGGTCCACTGACTCGGCGTTATGTGAGACAAAAGGTCCAAACCTGATCCCCCCCACCCCCCCACCCCCCACCCCTGCCTCCCAGGAAACCAGACGGTCCAGCCCTGCCAGTCAACCTGCTGCTTCCCCGACCCACAAGCACTGAGCATGTCGGTGTGTGTGTGTGTGTGTGTGTGTGTGTGTGTGTGTGTGTGTGTGTGTGTGTGTGTGTGTGTGTGTGTGTGTGTGTGTTTCTGGATTCTCCAGCATAGATGTGTCTGTGAGAAGCCGTCATCAGGACGCAGGATCCGGGAGCAGAGCAGGCGTCTCCGGCTCCAGTGAGCATGCTTCAGCTTTTGCAGACTTGGCTCAAGGTGACATTCCATTACTGAGTGCACATACACACACACACACACACACACACACACATCCCGGCAGCGCGGCTGCTGTCGCAGAGCGCGTGCTGCACCGATTAAAAAGCCTCATCCTCCAGAAATACCCGGTTTTAACGCAAAAGCTGGCAGTGTGTGTGTGTGTGGGGGGGGGGGGGGGGGGGTGCTGGTGGCGCATCCAGACATGCTCCACACCGGAACATGATTTGTTTACAACCTTGAGAGGACGCGCTGGAGACAACAGGTAGTTGGGGGTCGACGGGGCCCGATGGAGCCCAAACTCTGCGGTAGTTTCAGTCACACATGAAGGACACAGCAAAGAGTGTGTGACCGTGTGTAAGTGTGAGCTCCCAGGGACCCAGTAAGGATCACTGTGGAGTAGGACATTCGGCCCTCCCGGCTCTTACCTGAAGTCGCTGTAGGGGTGAATGATCCAGTTCCCGGCTGATTTGACCCGCTCCTGCTCCCGCTCCACCGCCTTCTGACTCCCAAACATGCGTAAGGAGAATTTGTTGACTCCTGGCTGCAGCATGCTGCTGAACTGGCGCTGCATGAAGGTGGCCTGGCTGCCCCGAGGCTCAGAGTCCTCCGCGGGCACGATGGGGGGGCCATCCTCGGTCTTCAGGAAGGTGACAGAGTTCCGTGGCTGCTGGATCGGAGGCTGGCCGGGGCCGTGCAGCGAGGACGACGCTTTCCGGCTCGGCGCGTTTGAAAAGGACACCTTGGAGTCCTTCTTGTCGGGGACGCCGCCGGACACAGGGGTGGATCCGGGGTCTGCTCCGTGCACCCCGGCCAGGGAGCCGCCCGGCGTGATGGAGCCGTCCATGCTGGCGGTGGTGGAATTACAGGCGCCGCGCTTGGCGCTGCCGCCGTCCTCGGCTCTGCCCGAGCCGCCGATCTGCTTCTCCTGCTTGGAGAGGGTCGAGCGCAGGCTCCCAGTGCCGGAGTCCCTCCTGCATTCTCCGTTTTTGTTGCATTTCATGCTGGAAGCTGGAGCGGCGCCGTTGCAACCATCCGCCGCTATCGCGGTTAGAAGCTGCGTCGCGGCGGCTGATTCCGCCGCCTCCGCCCCGGATGCTTTGCTGGTGTGGCCGCGCTGGGCAGCATCGCCCGGGCAGCGTGTCTGTGAAGCTCCGGGGGCAGCAGTGGGCCGTGGGGGGGCAGCAGTAGGCCGTGGGGGGGCAGGAGAGTCCTCTGCGAGCAGAACACACGGCGGCTCCTTGGTGGAGTTCCTCCTGGAAGCTGAGGACGCGGCTCCCCCTCCTGGCGTAAAGTTCTTCATCCTGATACTACCCTCTCCTCCTCCTCCTCCTCCTCCTCCCCCTCCCCCTCCTCCCCCTCCTCCGCTGCCGCTGCCGCTCACCCCAGCACGCCGGAGCCGCAGATGCTGAAACCTGGACTCCTCTTCTCCGTCCTCTGTGTCGTCCATCACGACCGGCTGGTTACCGGTGCATGTTCCGGGGGAGCATGTGGAGGTGACAGCCGGGCCAATGCTGCTGCTGCTGCTGCGGCTGCGGCTGCGTCCTCCGCCCACCGCCCCCTTCTTCATGGTGGCAGCATCGCTCGTGTCCATGACACTGAGCAGGTCACATTCTGCCTCCAATCATCTTAGGAAAAGGTCAATCGTAACGGGGGGGTAATTGCAAATTACTGGACTTATTTTCACAATATCTTAATCTTCATGGTGATCGAGGTGCTTTGGCATCAAACTATAAAGCTCCTGAACGGAGCAGCAGGTACTGGAGCCGAACGCTGTGATCACATCTACGCACTCATCACACACACTCAACACACCAACATACACACTGAACGTTCACATGAAGTCACGTGCTTCATAAGGCGTTGAACAATGACAAACCTCCCTCGTTCGCGTCACCGTCAGCTGGTATTCATCGCCACCTCGTGGCCTCCCACGGGGAGCACAAGACAAAATGTTCTGACACAAATTCAAACCTTGACAATGTCAGGAGAAGCTCCCTCTGCAGTGCAGGGACACTGTCCTACCTACATGTAATCACGTGGTTGTTGGTGTCCTGCTCCAGCAGCTGATTGCATTCAGGCTCCTGAGATGTTGTGACAGAGGTCACCAGAGGTCACCAGAGATCACCAAGTGCAGAGGAGGAGTTTATGTATGGCCAGTCACGGCAGTATAACAGCTTCAGCAGCAGAGCACAGGAACATCCTGGCTGAGAACATGAACAGTCTGTTGGAATGAAGCTGCAAGTCCTGGTACTGTTGAAAATCTTCAAGTAGAAGTACAGAGTACTGTGATGATCTGGGTATTCCTGTGAAGTGGTTCATTAAATGTCCAGTGAATAGAACTAATACAATCAGAACCATTCCTGTTGAACCGTCGGTCCAGTGCTGGAGGTCTGGTCTGTTCATCTGAGTCTGTCTCACCCCCCCCCCCCACCCCCCTTCACTCCATCAATCTCTCTGAGGTCTTCCTCACCTCTTTTCATTAATATATCCTCCCTCTATCTCTCTTTTTTCTCCCTCTCGCTCCCTCCCTCTCTCTATCTCTCTCTACCTCTCTCTCTCTCTCTCTATCCCTCTCTCTCTCTCTCTACCTCTCTCCCTCTCTCTCTCTCTCTCTCTCTCTATCCCTCTCTCTCTCCCTCTCTTTCTCTCTCTCTCTCTCTCTCCTCTGCTCATTCAAACCATCTCAATCAGGTTTAAACTTACATTACTTAAATTATTTGAAACTAAAGTTACTGTTCTCATGAACTTGTCAAAGTGTTTTTATCCACATTAATATGAAGCAGACTTAATGAAGTGGCTTTAAAAATACAAACTGTGGCTGAATACTACTTAATTATCAGAAGGTAAACTTCTAGGTTCTGTGTCAGCAGAGAGAACCATGACTTCACTGACTCTTTAGTCAAGTCACTGCTCCAATGAGCAGCCAGACATTCACACCGAGTCACTGCAGACGACACAGGAGCCTGGACTGACAGGAGATCGTCCATCAGCATGAAGACTTTCCTCTTCTATAGTCCGGGGAACATTCCGGGAAACATTCTGGCACAGGAGTGTCCAGGAAACAAATCACATCTTTTATCCATTACAGCAGCACCCATCGACACCACACAGCTTTCACAGCTTCTCAGGTCGCTGCAGCTGCTTGATGATTATTGAGGAATATGAAGATCGATCTGATTAGGATCCGAGTGCTGAAACTGCTAGGACTATTAAAATGGCTCAGACTATTTCTATCCATCCTTCTCCTCCCTCTTATCCGTTCCCGGGTGGTGGTGGTGTCAGTCTGAGCACCGTCACCCAGATCACATTGACCCATTAAGAACCTTCCTGCAGGTGGAGAGCCCACAGGAAGGTGGAGAGCCCACAGGAAGGTGGAGAGCCCACAGGAAGGTGGAGAGCCCACAGGAAGGTGGAGAGCCCACAGGAAGGTGGCGCCCGGCGTGGGATATGAACCCTCTACCAGGAGACTGAGAGTCTCATGCTCTACCGGGGGACATGAACCCTCTACCTTGAGATGAGACATGAACCCTCTAGTTCAGTTTTTATTTCCGTCCCCATAGGGCAATTAGTGTTGCAGAAAGTATAAAAACATAAATAACATACATACATGACCTAGAACATTTAAAAAATCTGAAGGAGGGGATAATTCACTGTGCTAAAGAAAACCCTGAGTGGATCTGAATCAGAACTGTAAGAGAAGCTAAAAACAGCTCCGATGCCCATTAACTTTAAAATCAAGGCTGTTAAAATGACATCATTCTGCCTCCAATGAGGCCGGACTCCTCCTGCCCTGTCCTGAATCCAGGAGGGAAACAGCTGGAAGGACGAAGGAGAAACTTCCACAGCAGTGGTCACAGCCACGCCACGCCATGAAACAGGAAGTGATCAAACTTCCTTTCATTAGAGTCCAGATCTAATCAGAGCCATATTCGGCCATAGCGCCACCTGCTGGACAGGCATGAAGATGAGGAAGAGGAGGAGAGTGAGGAACAGAATGAGGAGGAGGAAGAGGAGAAGGAATAAGAGGGGAATGATAAGGAGGAAGAGGAGAAGGAGAAACAGAACGTAACGTGATTGGCTGGATGTTGAGAGGATTGAGACAGGGACCAATTGGCGCCTGTGAAGTCGCTCACCATCGTTCCGGCTCCAGCAACGTGAACACTTTTTCTTTATTGTGATCTTTTTATTCATCTTTTTTCACACCAGCACATTCTGGTCGTAGAGACACACTGAGGAATATCGGCTTATCACCGTCTTCCACATCTTTTACATCCGATGAGTTGTGGCCCAGCGAGACCGTGAGGGATCCTGACAACAACAACGACAAAGAAAGCCGGCAGCAGGAACAGGCCCCGGGGAGATGAGCCGACAGTAGGAACAGGCCACGGGGAGATGAGCCGACAGCAGGAACAGGCCCCGGGGAGATGAGCTGACAGTGTTACAGGCCCCAGGGAGATGAGCCGACAGCAGGAACAGGCCCCGGGGAGATGAGCCAACAGTAGGAACAGGCCACGGGGAGATGAGCCGACAGCAGAAGCAGGCCCCGGGTAGATGAGCCGACAGCGTAACAGGAACAGGGGAGATGAGCCGACAGCAGGAACAGGCCCCGGGGAGATGAGCCGACAGCGTAACAGGCCCCGGGGAGATGAGCCGACAGTAGGAACAGGCCCCGGGGAGATGAGCCAACAGTAGGAACAGGCCACAGGGAGATGAGCCGACAGCAGAAACAGGCCCCGGGGAGATGAGCCGACTGCGTAACAGGAACCGGGGAAATGAGCCGACAGTGTAACAGGCCCCGGGGAGATGAGCCGACAGCAGAAACAGGCCCCGGGGAGATGAGCTGACAGCGTAACAGGCCCCGGGGAGATGAGCCAACAGTGTAACAGGCCCCGGGGAGATGAGCCGACAGCAGAAGCAGGCCCCGGGGAGATGAGCCGACAGCATAACAGGCCCCGGGGAGATGAGCCGACAGCAGGAACAGGCCCCGGGGAGATGAGCCAACAGTAGGAACAGGCCACGGGGAGATGAGCCGACAGCAGAAGCAGGCCCCGGGTAGATGAGCCGACAGCGTAACAGGAACAGGGGAGATGAGCCGACAGCAGGAACAGGCCCCGGGGAGATGAGCCGACAGCATAACAGGAACCGAGGAAATGAGCCGACAGTGTAACAGGCCCCGGGGAGATGAGCCGACAGCAGAAACAGGCCCCGGGGAGATGAGCCGACAGCGTAACAGGCCCCTGGGAGATGAGCCAACAGTATGAACAGGCCTCGGGGAGCTGAGCCGACAGCAGAAGCAGGCCCCGGGTAGATGAGCCGACAGCGTACCAGGAACCGGGGAGATGAGCCGACAGCAGAAACAGGCCCCGGGGAGATGAGCCGACAGTAGGAACAGGCCACGGGGAGATGAGCCGACAGCGTAACAGGAACCGGGGAGATGAGCCGACAGCGGGAACAGGCCCCGGGGAGATGAGCCAACAGTAGGAACAGGCCACGGGGAGATGAGCCGACAGCAGGAACAGGCCCTGGGGAGATGAGCCGACAGTAGGAACAGGCTCCGGGGAGATGAGCCGACAGCGTAACAGGCCCTGGACAACAAACACCTCTGTCAGCAGCCCCAGGGCAGCTGTGGCTATAACGTAGCTTAGCATCACTGGTGGGACTGGTGTGAATGAATCATGGTCTCTGTACGTGCTCTGAGTCAGTGCAAAAAAAGCGCTATATAAATCCAAGCCATTATTATTATTATTATCAAACTGGACCGGCTCAGAGCCAGGATAAGGTACTGATGGGACAATAGAGACTGTAACATCATCTGCCTCACGGAGACCTGGCTGACCCCCTGGTCCTGGACCACACAGAGTTCTTCACAGTTCATCATATGGACAGAACTGCTGAGTCAGGAAAGTCTAATGACCAATAACAACTGGTGCAGATTGTTTATCTCTCCAAGTCCTGCGCGCCCAACCTGGAACTCGTGACCATTAACGGCCGGCCTTTCTATCTCTATCTTCTATCCCATGAATTCAACTCCATCATCCTCTGCACGTGGACACGGACGCTGCATTAGCTGAGCTGCACGATGCTATCACCCGCTACCAGGCTAACCACCAGCCCTCATGGTGAGCGGGGATTTTAATAGGTCCAACCTGAGGAAGGTGAAGCTGGAACTTCTTCAGCACATCACCTTCCCCCCAGAGGAGATTGAACTCTGGGTCACTGTCCCTCCAGAGAGGCTCTGCAGCAAAGATCCAGCCACCATATGACAAGTCTGACCAGCCTCCACCCTCCTCCTGTCCAAGTAAAGTCTGACCAGCCTCCACCCTCCTCCTGTCCAAGTAAAGTCGGACCAGCTTCCACCCTCAAGAAAATAACTATTAAATAATTATTAATTAATGCCTGTTAGCTGAATTGAACGATTCTTGGTGATTATTGTGTATTTATTGTTGACAATTCACTGGTTTGCTCCACAGTTTGCTCGGATCTCACACCTTCCCTTTTATTTAAGATTGTTATATTTTATGCAGAAATATTAAGTAACTTAAATAAACCTTTTACAAACGAGACTGATATGTTAGTATTACCTATTTCCAGATTCTCTGGTGGTACCCCTTTTATTATTAATGAATAAATAACGAATTTATTCAAATTAATAATTTTTCATTGACAAATAATTTTTTTTAAATTTATTAACTTTAAGTAATTAATCAATTACTTTAGGAGTTGTTAATGAGTAAATGACAGTTTACTTCCATTAATAATTTCCACTTTCAGTACTCTATTACTTACAGTAATTTAATGCTAATAACAACCATAAATCCCAATAATGTACCTTAATTTCGTTATTTTTATTTATATTGTCATGTAGTGTGCTGTTTTCATTATTGTGTGTTTTAAATTTCAGTTTTTATTCTTCTATCCTATCAAAACTGCTGTTTCAGTGCAGAAAAGGTACTTAAAGCATTTCATTGCACATTATACTATTTGTAATTGTTGTGTGTGAGGAATAAAGGACTTGACTTGACATGACTTCTCCCTTGCTCTTCTGCAGATGATTTCTTTGGAGTTGAATTTTGTGAGACTTTATTTCAATATATATGAAAAAAAATCTGAAGCAAAAAAAAGTTGTTTGCTTGAAATTCAATGTTTTTTAAGATTCCAAGTTTAATTTTGATGGTAAAAAAAATTCAGAGTTCGAAATTCA
This sequence comes from Lipophrys pholis, assembly GCF_963383615.2. NCBI lineage: Eukaryota > Metazoa > Chordata > Actinopteri > Blenniiformes > Blenniidae > Lipophrys > Lipophrys pholis. Next base: position 26,422,852 of record NC_137635.1, on the reverse strand, counting down.
AAATCAAACTCTGATAGCACAGATATACTTCCATCTACTGTGATTTTAATGGGGGAGCTTGATGAGTTTTATGAAATTTGTGGCATCAATGTATGCTTTTTTTATTGTGTTTTTCAGTTTACGTAAAGTCTGGTGTGAGATCATTTTAGTGACGTGATGAGATGGATTTAATGTCTTGATGTATTTTCTGTTCAGAGGAGGAATATAGGAGAGAATAAAGAGAGAATAAAGTGTTTGACCACGAGTCCAGGCTTCACCACTATTTCCGATGAGCAGCTACACATAAATTGCTGAATATATTTTGCATGAGAACAAGGACAAGCTCTCATTTTGAAAATCTGCACCCGGCGCTTTCGTTTCCACTTCCTTAGCATTAGCCTCGTTAGCTTCTGTGGAGCTAGCGAAGCTTCGTCGGCGTGTGATTCCTTTAAATAAAGAAAGCGTTTCGCTGCCACAATGGAGTCTGGAGATCCAGGTAAACAGTAAATGTGACATTTAGGACGAGAATAACCAGCTTATCAAACAACTGATTTAACCAGTTTAACGATAACTAGTCATGCAGTAGATGATTCGTACTGAGCTAAGAGCTAAGCTAACAGGCTAACGGCTCCGTTATTTCATCTAAATATCAAAACAGACGGTGAAAGTTAATGTTCTGCATTTAAACTTCACTTAAAGATTGAAACGTTGATGCAGTTTCCTTTTTAATGGTGGCTTTTGTTTGAAGGCTGTAAATCTCACAGTGTGTCTCTGAAACAGTAAAATAATAAGCAAACTTCAAATCAGCTTCAGTTTCTGTATAATGAATAAATCTACAAAATTTCAATGTTTTTTTATTGATCTCTGAAGAAACCAGAGAGGAGACTGGAGGGGTTAACCTTATTTACTCTTATTATCATGATTGTTATTGTTGGACTTATTTCTTTGAGATACTTTTCCTGAATTGGCGAAACTGTTGTGGAAAAGTGGCCCTGGAGATAGATAGACCACTCACACGCACACGCACACGCACACACACGCACACACACACAGATTGATCTTTGTGTCTGATATCATCTGAATCTTTGTGAGCAGATCTCTGAAACGTTCATTTGTTTTTATCCAGTTTCCAGAAGACGGGAATCCAGTAAATTACCTGAGCTGCTTTTTCTTTAATGTTTTAGTGAATAGTCACGTCTTCCTGCCTCCTGTTGGTTTTTTTGTACTTTGAGGACAACACCAGGTGTATTTATCTACTGTGGATGAGCTTTATTTTAACATTACACAGTAATTGAAGCTATTGGTCTCATTGGCATATTTCACATCTCACTACCAATACCACATCATGACTTAATCTACAATTGCCCTACATGTTTTCTTTAAATTACCTTAAAATGTAATGTCTTTTCATCAGCTTTATAAGGGCTTGTTGTTTAGTTGCATGTTGGTTTCTTCTGTTTTCTTCCTGTTTAAGTGCTCCAGTCTGTAAAGTACACTACTTTTTAAATTCCTTTTTATTTTGACCCATTTGTGGAAAAGGTGATTGTATTGTCTCCTAACAGAACGTACTGTAATGTGTTGCAGGGCGGGGAGGGTGGAAGTCCAGGCCAGTGCAACCTCAGAAGAACAAAATCAACCTGAATATTCTCCGTCAAGAAAAACTGATTGCTCAGAAGAAGAAGGAGATCGAAGCCAGAATAGCAGAACAGGCAAAACTGAACACACAAACTATGAACAAGCCCCTGCCCACCAGGTGAGACACCGCCTCACCTTTTTTTAAACATTCAATGTCTGTATCGGCCAGACAAAGGTTGTTTGTGGCCTTAAAGAGCTTATGACACCAAAGCATTTTTGAAAAAAGCAAAACAAAATAAAAGTATTTGGATTCTAAAACGTTTTTGGTATGCTGCCGTCATCCGCTCGTAAAAAACTAGGAAAATCGAGTGAAATTACGTCGTGATTCTCCGCCCATCGAGCTTTCTCACCCTCCATCTCGCTGTGACGTCAGAGGAGTAACGGGTTCCAGAAATACAGAACGTTCAGTTCACGTGCGCCCAAAATATGAACGAGTTCATGAACGAATGTTCATTGAACTCGTTCAGGCACAACACTGTCCAGCATTAACAGGTTCCAGCATTAACAGACTCCAGCAGTACCAGGCTCTAGCAGCCAGGCTCAGCAGTACCAGGCTCCGGCAGTACCAGGCTCCAGCAGCAACAGGCTCAACACACAGCAGCGGACACAGAAAAGTGAAGAAACAGAACTGTTTTCTGATATTTCACACGGTTCATCAGTAGTTGAAGACTTTTTAAAGAAGAGGAGGAAGAGAGAGTGATGGAGGTCAGGCCCAACAGATTTGGGGGAATATTGATGATCAACCCAGCAACTACGGCAAATATTCTGACAATCTGAAGACGAGACGCCAACAATTGTCAAGGAGACTGATTGAGTCCATATCAGTTACCGTGGAGACGACAGAATAAAGACTGTAGATCTGATGTGATGATTATAGCTGTAAAAAATAACGCTGATTTAATGAAATGATTTGAAACGTTTAATTCGTTAAAAATCTTTTACGGAATTAATGTAGTTTTGTTTACTTTTGTTTTTTTAACTCCCTTACCAGAGCAGCATCATGAGTTCTCTGGGTGCAGCACTGTGACCACAGAGCAGCATAGTACTCAGTGGAATAATATTTAGGGAGAAATTTTCACTTTAAAGTTTCCTGACGGCTGATTGAAAAGATAAAAGTCATTAGTTTTACTTTGAAAAGCCAAATTTAACGACCACAGAAGTAATTCTGCAGCCAAACAGCAGGTTGCCATGTTGGCTGACCAGGAGCCTCCAAACTGACCAGGTGACTCCACAGTGACTGTACAGTGACTTCACAGTGACTCCACAGTGACTCTATAGTGACTATACAGTGACTCTACAGTGACTTCAGAGTGACTCTACAGTGACTTCAGAGTGACTCCACAGTGACTTCAGAGTGACTCGACAGTGACTTCACAGTGACTTCAGAGTGACTCTACAGTGACGTCACAGTGACTCTAAAGTGACTTCAGAGTGACTCCACAGTGACTCTACAGTGACTTCAGAGTGACTCTACAGTGACTTCAGAATGACTCCACAGTGACTCCACAGTGACTCCACAGTGACTCCACAGCGACTCTACAGTGACTCTACAGTGACTTCACAGTGACTTCAGAGTGACTCTACGGTGACTTCAGAGTGACTCCACGGTGACTTCAGAGTGACTCTACAGTGACTTCACAGTGACTTCAGAGTGACTCTACGGTGACTTCAGAGTGACTCCACGGTGACTTCAGAGTGACTCTACAGTGACTCTACAGTGACTTCAGAGTGACTCTACAGTGGCTTCAGAGAGACTCCACAGTGACTTCAGAGTGACTCTACAGTGACTTCAGAGTGACTCTACAGTGACTTCAGAGTGACTCTACAGTGACTTTAGAGTGACTCCACAGTGACTTCAGAATGACTCTACAGTGACTTCAGAATGACTCCACAGTGGCTTCAGAGTGACTCCACAGTGACTCCACAGTGACTCTACAGTGACTTCAGAGTGACTCCACAGTGACTTCACAGTGACTCTAAAGTGACTTCAGAGTGACTCTACAGTGACTCCACAGTGACTTCAGAATGACTCCACAGTGACTCTACAGTGACTCTACAGTGACTTCAGAGTGACTCTACAGTGACTCCACAGTGACTCTACAGTGACTTCAGAATGACTCCACAGTGACTTCAGAGTGACTCCACAGTGACTCTACAGTGACTTCAGAGTGACTCCACAGTGGCTTCAGAATGACTCCACAGTGACTCTACAGTGACTCTACAGTGGCTTCAGAGTGACTCTACAGTGACTTCAGAGTGACTCCACAGTGACTTCAGAGTGACTCCACAGTGACTTCAGAGTGACTCCACAGTGACTCTACAGTGACTTCAGAGTGACTCCACAGTGACTTCAGAATGACTCCACAGTGGCTTCAGAGTGACTCCACAGTGACTTCAGAGTGACTCCACAGTGACTCTACAATGACTTCAGAATGACTCCACAGTGGCTTCAGTGACTCCACAGTGACTTCAGAGTGACTCCACAGTGACTTCACAGATACTCTAAAGTGACTTCAGAGTGACTCTACAGTGACTCCACAGTGACTTCAGAGTGACTCCACAGTGACTTCAGAGTGACTCCACAGTGACTTCAGAGTGACTCTACAGTGACTTCAGAATGACTCCACAGTGACTACAGTGACTTCACAGTGACTCCAGTGACTCTACAGTGACTTCAGAATGACTCCACAGTGGCTTCAGAGTGACTCCACAGTGACTTCAGAGTGACTCCACAGTGACTCCACAGTGATTTCAGAATGACTCCACAGTGGCTTCAGAGTGACTCCTCAGTGACTCCACAGTGACTCTACAGTGACTTCAGAGTTACTCGACAGTGACTTCACAGTGACTTCACAGTGACGTCACAGTGACTCTAAAGTGACTTCAGAGTGACTCTACAGTGACTCCACAGTGACTTCAGAGTGACTCTACAGTGACTTCAGAATGACTCCACAGTGACTCTACAGTGACTACAGTGGCTTCAGAGTGACTCTACAGTGACTTCAGAGTGACTCCACAGTGACTTCAGAGTGACTCTACAGTGACTTCAGAATGACTCCACAGTGACTCTACAGTGACTCTACAGTGACTTCACAGTGACTTCAGAGTGACTTCACAGTGACTTCACAGTGACTCCACAGTGACTCTACAGTGACTTCAGAATGACTCCACAGTGGCTTCAGAGTGACTCCACAGTGACTCTACAGTGACTTCAGAATGACTCCACAGTGGCTTCAGAGTGACTCCTCAGTGACTCTACATTGACTTCAGAGTGACTCCACAGTGACTTCAGAGTGACTCCACAGTGACTTCAGAGTGACTCTACAGTGACTTCAGAGTGACTCCACAGTGACTCTACAGTGACTTCAGAGTTACTCGACAGTGACTTCACAGTGACTCTACAGTGACTCTACAGTGACGTCACAGTGACTCTAAAGTGACTTCAGAGTGACTCTACAGTGACTCCACAGTGACTTCAGAGTGACTCTACAGTGACTTCAGAATGACTCCACAGTGACTCTACAGTGACTTCAGAGTGACTCCACAGTGACTTCAGAGTGACTCCACAGTGACTTCAGAGTGACTCTACAGTGACTCCACAGTGACTTCACAGTGACTCTACAGTGACTTCAGAGTGACTCTACAGTGACTCTACAGTGACTTCACAGTGACTCTACAGTGACTCTACAGTGACTTCAGAGTGACTCCACAGTGACTTCAGAGTGACTCCAGAGTGACTTCACAGTGAGTTCAGAGTGACTCCACAGCCACTCGCTTCAGAAGGTACAGTTAAAAAAAAAAAAAAAAGTCTCGGTGCAAATCCCGGCAGGAGCCTTTCTGTGTGGAGTTTTCATGTTCTCTCTCTCCGTGTGTGCTGCTTTTCTTCCGGTACTCCGGTTTACTCTGATGATAGTCCACACAACCCGCACCGTGACTCCCTGGACAACATTCCCGGCCTCCATCACCTCCTCCTGAGCTACACCCCCGGCCTCCATCACCTCCCCAGAGCGCCGCTCTGTGTGGCTGCTGAAGACGGTCCATTTAGTGAAGAAATTTCCCGTCGGAGGACAAATGAGGGACTTTTAATAAATGAACTCTGCCGTCAATCTGTCCCGTGTAGTGAATGTCTGCTCCAATGAGCCGACAGCGTAGACATATGCTAGTAGATCCTTCAATATGTGTAGAGGCTTGAGTCTACACCATATAGTGGATGATCTAGTCGAGTATGTCTACTGTGTAGACGTACACAATCAAGTAGAGGTCTACTACAATTTGTCTATGTATTAGATCTTTCTGTGGTGAAAATCCCTAAAATAAAAAAAGCACAACAACAATATGAAAACGCAGCATTCCCTGTGGGACCGAGAGAAAGTGTTCCTCCCGTGACGTCACTTCCGCGTTCCTCTCCAGTGTTCGGGTTTGCTTTTCAACATTGCAAAATTAGAAAAAGGGTAATTGTTTAAACATTCCAGGGGGCATCTGATGAAGGCAATTATGCCTTTCACTCTTGTTATTGATGGCGAAAATAATTAAATCAGCATGGATTACGGTGTCATAAGCTCTATAACATGGACTGGAAATGATCAGAAAATGTTTTTTCTTTTTTATATTATTGTCCTTAGTTCGCCCAGTTTCCAGGGAGCTTTGCCAAACAAGTTTGCTAACGACGGCAGCTTTCTGCAGCAGTTCATGAAGATGCAGAAGGAGAAACCCAGTAATACGACAGGTCAGTTTCTTCATCCTTCTTTCTGGGATTGGAGTTTCTGGCTCCAATCCATGTTGCCTTCCACCCTACAGATCTCACACCCCCAGACTGGATGGAACTCCAGACCAGGATTTTTTCGCCACCAAATTTGACTGTTTCTGGGTGAATCTGGGATCCATTCGGGTTCCAGTAGATCTCCTGCAATATTTGCGATGACTGTGATGAAATTCATCTGAAAAATCCACTTTCTGCCACTTTTCCAGCGTCTATCCTTTTTGCTGGCTGTGGGCCTTGGAAAATTGTCTCTGGTTTAAGGGCACTGGTTCGACCATGGAGTCCATTTCGAGAGAATTGGATAAACAGTTCTGGTTGACACTGGGATTTCAGGTGACCAGGTCTCGTGAAGTGGAAGCAGCAGTGGAAAATGGGCTTTCTTTGGCTCTCCCAGCCAGCCCTTGGCCCTCCAGAGCAGTTGTCTTGCAGAGTCTGCCTGACCTGGGCTGGTCAGAATCGTCTCCAGTCTCTTCATATCTTGTTCTTGGCCTCTGTACTTCACACTGAGACACATTGAAGGTTTCTCCCACCTCAGCTGTGGCTCTGGTCTTTAGCCTCTTGGTAATGAACACTTTGTGTCTCAAGGTGAATCTTAGGGATAAGGTCAGAGGTCAAGTTGCAGTTGATGTAAAGGTCTGTGTACTGTGCTTCTTTTTATACATACCTGAGAACAGTGACGAGTGGTGAGGTTCATGGCTGGTGAGGCACTGACTTCATCACAGTCAGATTTACAAACATATGAACCCTAAAGAGGATCTTATTCACCATTTGATTGGCAGCAGTTAACGGGTTTTGTTTAAAAGCTCAAACCAGCATTCATTACACATACAAACTGTAGCACACAAAAAAGCACATTTAATAAAAAAAAAACGTTATTATGGTCTTACCTTTACTTATAAATGAAGTCCATGCGCCTCTCCTTCTGAACAAAAGCATCGATAACTTGTTTATAGAAGTTTAGAAAACTGTTTTATTTTAGTTATGTAATCCTCCATGTTAAAAATAAGTCCAGGCAAGAGGAAAAAATAAACGATCGCTGCCGCTGCACTTGACTTGCTAACTGTAGCTTGTTGTCGCTTATTCTGCAGCCGAGGAGTCGCAAGAAGGATCCCTGGGATCACTAGCGCCCTCTACCATGAGGCAGGAGAACTGCGTGCCTCACCCAGTGCGTCTTTGCAGCCGTTTTATGATTGCTCAGCACAAGAAACACGTTACACACATACAGTTGTTGACAAAATACACTGTACATTATATATCTCAGTTAACTAAACTATGGAAGTTTATAATATAATTCATATAGCAAAAGTGTTTGAACATTTTAATAGCGACATACAGAGAGATAGCAATACGGTCTCACTGCACAGCAGGCCAGCAGTTAGCCGAGTCATTGCGCAATCCATGGTGAGGCTCAGCTGGCTGCTGCCTCACCGCAAGTCTCTTCTCAGTATTTGAACGGTAAATGTGAAAATTCAGCGATTTTGAATAAAAATAATCTAAAACTGGTGAAGTTAAATGGAAAATAACTTTATAGTATAATCACTGGATACATATAACAATTTAATTATTTTTTTTTCTTTTTACATTTTTTTTCTTTTCATGATGGCAGGTGAGGCACTGCCTCCCCTGACTGCACGTCACTGCCTGAGAATTATTTGATCCATTATTTGTCATAAGTGACACTCTAATCTAGGATTTGGTGCATCATATGACAAAGCAACAAGACTTTTGTCTTTGCAAATATTGGCTCAATGGGCTTTACCAAGCTGTGAACATTAAAATACTTTTTGACAGTTTTGTTTTGCACCGAAACATTATTACAGAAGCTGTTGGGAATAGAAATCAGCCATTTATTGTAAAAAAAAGTTATTGATTTTAAATACACTGCTCAAAAAACTAAAGGGACACCTGAACAACCCAATGTAACTCCAAGTATATCACACTGGTGTGAAATCACTCTGTCCAGGTAGGAAGCAACACTAACTGTGAATCAATTTCACCTGTTGTGCCATGACCCTGTTCTCCTGGTTCCTGGCTGATGTTCTGCTCACTTGTGAATGTTGATAGTGTTCTCAGTCCTCGAGGCAGCAGGAGGCGAGTCTACAACCAACACAAGTTGCTCAGGTTGAGCAGCTCATCCAAGATGGCACATCAATGTGAGCTGTGGTAAGGTCTGCTGTGTCTCCAAGCACAGTGTCCAGAGCATGGAGGAGACACCAGGAGACAGGCCAGGACACCAGGAGACGTGGAGGGGGGCGTAGGAGGGCAACAAGCCAGCAGCAGGCATTGGCATTAGCCAGAGAACACCAATATTGTCAGATCGGCGCCCTGTGCTCTTCACAGATGAGAGCAGCTTCACACTGAGCACATGTGACAGAGTCTAGAGAACGTGGAGAACGTTCTGCCATTAGGTACCAGGATGAGATCCTCAGACCCATTGTGAGACCAGATGCTGGTGCAGTGGTTCCTGGGTTCCTTCTGATGCAGGACAATGCCAGGCCTCATGTGGCTGAAGTGTGTCAACAGTTCTTCCATGATGAAGGTCTTGATGCTCTGGACTGGCCTGCCCGTTCCCCAGACCTCAATCCAACTGTCTGGTTCCATCCACCAACCACACCTTGACCACAGACGGTCCAGGAGGTGACTGATGCTTTGATCCAGGTATGGGAGGCCATCCCTCAGGAGAACATCCACCGCCTCATCAGAAACATGCCCAGGCGTTGTAGGGAGGTCCTACAGGCAGGTGGAGGCCACGCACACTACTGAGCCTCATTCTGACTTGTCTGGAGGAATTTCACCTGACGTTGGATCAGCCTGCAATGTGATTCTCCACTTTTATTTAGATAGGATTCCAAATACAGACCTCCATGGGATAATAATTTTGATTTACATTGATCATCTTTGTTATTTAGTTCTCAACATACTCTACTATATATTGAATAAAGACTTTCAACTGCAGTATTTCATTCATTGAGATCTAGGATGTTATTTTAGTGTTCCCTTTAGTTTTTTTTAGCAGTGTATATTTGAGAGGCACTTTGAGTCAACAAGACTTTTGTCAGTGACTGTTGTTGTCAGAGGTCCAACAACATTGTATTCAACATGTATTTCCCCAAACCCATCCTTGGTCCTGCATTTCAGCCAGTCTAAAAGTCCCTGGACTGAGTTCGGCTGAGAACAGGCTGCTTCTGCTCCTGGACCTCTATGCCAATGAGCTGCTCTGTTTTCTGGTAGCGTTTGCAAGGAGAACAAATGGCGTCCGCTCTGTGTTTTCTTTTTTAGGGCAGAGCTCATCTACCTGTGGGAGGATTTATTTACTGGCATGATGTCATGAAGGGAAAATCTCTGATTATCCTTCATGAACACAAATTCTCTAAAAAGTGGTGGGAGAAGACAGACTTTCTGCACTTCTGTGTCCTCATACATTGGCGGTGGGGACACATACTACTGTTAAAAAAAACAATAAAAAGACTGATCATAAAAAAAACAACGTTTTTCTAACACATTGTTAAACATATAAAACAGAAACACTCAGGAAAAAGTAAAAAAAAACTAATCAAAATTGAAACACCTACAACCAAACATACATAGAAAGTAAACAGAATGTAAGCCGTTCCCATCTCAGATATTAAAAACCTCATCGGTCACTGAGGGGATCAACATGTGATTTTTTGAAATAGGTGCTGTAAATAGTAACTTGGTCAGCTTGAAAGAGCTCCTACACTGATTCCAAATTTTAATTGTGTGAACAACAATTGGATTGGAAGAATATGATGAGATGGACTGCTTGAAAGGCAGTTCAGAGCAGAGCAATGCGGCTGGAGAGCCAGATGTAATTGAGCCTCTCTCTGAAGTGACCCAGCTGGGCACTGCAGCATCTCTGTTTAGCCAGTACAGTGCCGCTCTGCAATTTGCTGCCCAGTAAAAACACATGAAATTAGGGAGCGACATACCACCTAAATTGCAGGGCAGTTGTAGTACTTTTTTGCCCATTCTTGGATGTTTTTTATTCCATATAAAAGAAGATATCTGGCCATTAGTGTTAGAGAAAAATGAGTTTGAAAGAAAAATGGGTAGACTTTGGAACAAATAGAGAAATTTAGGCAATATGGTCATTTTAACCGAATTCCTTCTCCCCCCCCAGAGAGAGAGGCAATGAGTCCCAACGAGCTATGTCCTGTTTGAGATTCGAAAGCAGTGGAAAAAAAATTTGCCTTGTATAAGTCTCTGTAATTATGAGTTACCCAAATGCAGAGATATTTCATCTTTGTAGAATTAGTCTTGAAGGAGACCGTTTCAAAAAGATCCCTTCCAGGGATGTTGACGGCATCTTACCACTTTTCTGAACATTGACCTTGTAGCCAGATATCTTCCCAAATTTGCTAAGCAAATCCAACAGTGGAGGGATACTGGACAGAGGGTTTGAAATGAACAGAAGTGTGTCATCAGCATAAAGAGAAACCTCATGCTCTGACCCCAAACGTTTTATTCTTTAAATGTCCAGACTTTGCCGTACCGCTACGGCCAACAGTTCAATCTCAACTACAAAGAGCAGCGGCGAGAGAGGACATCCCTGCCTTGTGCCACGTTGCAGCTGAAAATAGGAGGATATGTTATTCTTGGTGCGGACAGCTGCCAATGGGGGGCAATAAAGCAGTCTTATTCATGCTACAAATTTAGGACCAAATTTGAACATTTTTAAGGTTTTAAAAAGGTTGTCCCACTCCACCTGGTCAAAAGCTTTTTCAGCATCTAGAGATTTGAGCACCTTCTCTTCTTGGTGGTCGGGTGGAGTGGGGCCATACAAAATATTAAGCAATCGCCTAATATTAAAAAAGGATTGGCGATTTTTGAGAAGCCCTTGTTAAACACGTCTTACACTGTTGCCGCCATAGCCCCGCCCCAGAAAATCATTTTAAAGGGAATTCTGCATAATATGACCCTTTAAAATCATCTTATACTTTGTTGTACAGCTCCGGTATGATGAGAACTTGACCTTGACCTTGGGTCACTTGATAGGTGCCAAGTCGAACCACAGCCTCCTGCGTCAAAGTTGAGAACCCTAACCTTGGACTACCTCGAGGCTACCTCTGGACCACCACTGGACTACCTCTGGACCGCCACTGGACTACCTCTGGACCACCACTGGACTACCGTTGGACCACCACTGGACCATCAATTGACTGACTGGCAGACTAGAGTGCTGCGTGGGCAGGAGAGAGGACAAAGCTGTGAAAGTATGAAGCTGAACTCTGGACATTTCTAACAGAGTGGGAGAGTGATTTTTGTCTTTGTTGAACGTCATGGAAAGCCATTGCATCTGATATGCCAGACGTCTCTTGGACATTTCAATGTATTGTGGCGAGCTGCGTGTAAATGTACACGTAGTACTAATGTCTTGCTGGGCATTTCTGCCTGTCATACCTCCTCTAGTTCCCCAGGGGTCAGATGCTGCAGGGCCATCAGCCAGAAAGCACCTTTCCTTAATATTTTGCCCCTTTAATCCTGTAATCTCCTGGTGGCAGGGCAGTGTCCGGGACGTCTACCTGTCACTCCCTGCGGCTGATAGGTTTTCCCCTGGTGCTGTTGTTGGGGTTGTTCTTTTCTCAGCCCCTGTCCTTCCTCCTCAGCCATAGTCAGAAGCTGCCTTTTTTCTGCCTCTTCGACCAGTCCTTTATCTGCTTTCCTCAGCTTCCCTCCAGTCGCTACTGCATCCCTCAAGAGGCGTATGGTTGCCTGCCCCACAAAACCTTGGCATCCCACGTCAACTGGGTAGATGGTGGTATTCCAGCAAGCCTCTCGACGCTCAGCAGCAAGCTTGGCGTACTTGGCCTTCTTTCACTCAAAGGCAGCCTCAATCCCTTCCTCCAGTGGAATTGTGAGTTAGATGAGATATGCCATCTTTGCGAAGGGATGTGGTGGTCAGCTCTGGGGGCATTTAAAGTTACCGGTCAACCCTCATGTGTCACTTCGGTTCGGGGAAAGGGTCTTGGTCTTTCTCTTGGTCTAAAGTACCTTCGTTCCCCACCTTCTGTGACAAAATTTAGGTGGTTCTCTGCAAGTGGGGACATTTTATTGTCCTGTCGACACCTCTCCAGCACATCAGCAAGCTTTCTCAGGACCTGGTCATGTTGCCACCTGTAGCACTCCTGAGAGCCTGAAAGGGTGTGCTGAAGGCCCACGTTGTGAGCATTGCAGAGGTAACTGCATTCCTCAGTCCCAAACCACTGGTGAGGGTTGCGAGGACAACCGAGTGTGTCGTAGGTTGGAGGAATGCGATGCCTGTGGAATGTTCCACAGGTCCGACCACTGGATGTTTTGGTTAACGGCTCTCCAGACGGCTTGACTCATCCAGTAAATGCAATGACAAAAAGCAAATGGAAAAGTCAAAAACAGGAGAAGCATTGACAAAATGGAATAACCAAAGACAAGATAGAAAAAGGATATGACTACCTTTGTATATTTTTGGTATTATTGATTCACTTTATATTTCGGCACTCCTGTCATTCCATAGAAAATTAGAGCCTGCAGTATGGCCAATCGTGTGACACTGAACCACCCATCTTCAGTAGGGATGCATGAGAACTATCAGTACCAATTATTAGAAAAAACATTGTCATACCGAAAAGTCCAAAAATTAAATTTTTTGCCGATGAGGAGACGCCATTCTAAAGAGCCCAGTTGCCTTGATTTTGCCCATTTTCAGTCTGTTTGCCGTGATAATGCTGCCTGCTGTTGTCGTGCGCATTGCGTCATGTTGATGTGCCACCTCTAACATAAATATGGCGCCACCATCACCAGTGTGTGCATTTTACACCGTTTCTGAAAAGGACAACAGCAGCAGCAGCAGCTGACGCTGACTCCCCAAATATCAGACCCAATCCGATAGTGTACCTGAACCGTACTGCAACCCAGCACAAAGCCCGACCGATGTGAGCCGCAACCACGGATTTTATGAGCGATTCTCCCATGATCCAATCTTTGTTGTTAGACGGCACCAAAATCGCGCTGTTTGTGGAGCCTTGAGTGGAGCCTTGAGTGGAGCCTTGAGTGGAGGTTTTAGAGAAGCAGAGGCCCTCAGAACGGTGCAGATACAGGCAGTAGTACTGGGGAGCGGAACAAATGTAAGCAGATTATTTTTTTTGACATATGGAGCTGAAAAATCAGAGAAGAAATTAAGTATAGCGCATTGAGAGAAGCAGAGACCGACCATGACTGACCTGATCTAGAATTGTGAAAAGACAAAGCATGAAAAAACTTCAGTGAAAGCCAGAAGACACTTTTAGGGATGATTTTTACCCATAACTGAAGACGAGCATCATGATTCAACCACAGAAACCAAAACATTATTGGACTGCAAGCTTGACTGATTCAGGCTCGGTTGGTACAGTAGTGGTTTCTCAATCAGAGGGCTGCAGGTTTGATTCCCTACCCGTCCACATGTGTCGTCAAGCAAAACATTGAACTCCAAATTTCACTTACTGGATGGACTTTAAAATGTGTCTTCTCATGTGTGACACACACACACACACACAGGCTTCTAAATGTCTTGTAGAAAAACATTAAAATACAGTAGAATAATACAACAGCTATTGCTCTTGTACGGAGCGTTTCCAGATGAACCCCACCCCCCTGCCACCAGTTACAGAGTCAGACATCAGGACATACTGCCGGTCAAAAAGCTTTAAAAGCATCATGGTCAGGTGGTTCCCACATCTATAGTGTGTTATGTGGCTGATGGCGATGTGTGATAGAAGGTGGTCAGTTGACTGCAGCTGCTGTGAAATGCAATAAACAAAATGAGCTGATCCGCTTTATTCACCACAGCTGAATTCAAGAAAATAGTAAATATAAGGAAATGTTGAATATTGTACTGTCATGTTTTTTTAAATTATTTTATTTATAGCTTTTTTGTACAATACAAAACAAAAACACACACAGATTGACAAGACGAGAATACCCAGGGAACAGTATTACACATAGTATTGAGAGGCAAGGGGTGTACAGGTAGATGTCCAAAGATGCCAATGGCCTGCAAAAAGGAACATAATCCCCTGCATGAAAGAAAAAAAACAAAAAATCTGTCCTTCTCTTAAAAACAGTCCTGGGGAGAAAACAAACAATAAAACAACACAAAACAAAACACACATGGGTGGGAGTCAGTCATAATCCTCAATGAGTATGCCAAATAGTCACAATTTACACACATTATACACACAATATAGCAGCACAGACCATCAGTGTATACAGTCAGCTCTCATCGAGCATAGCCAGAAAAGGCTTCCACATTTCAATGAAATGACCAGGAGAGTTCTGTTTGCTAGCACGAATCTGCTCCATCTTAGCAATGAGAAGCATTTCATTGAGCCACCTTTTGAAGCATGGTGGTGTTGTAGACTTCCAGTTGAGCAATATCAGTTTCTTTGCTGCAACCATTCCTGCGTTAATAGCCTGCCTTTGGTGGGAGGGAAAAGGCCTTGTCAGGTCGGAGCTGCCAAATATTGCTAAGCTGAAGTCTGGCTGAATGTTTGTTTTGTATTGTATGGAAAACCAATTAAATATATCCCTCCAAAAATGAATCAGTACTGGGCAATGCCAGAACAGGTGCGATAATGAACCTTCTGCAGTACCACACCTGTCACACAAGATGGAGACTGAGTCAAAGATCTTATTAAGTTTAGTTTTGGAGTAATGCAGTCTATGTATAACTTTGAATTGAATTAGCCTATATCTAGAGTTGATAGAACAGCTCTTTATACTCGACAAACCCTCCTCCCAGAGTTGATCTGACACTGGAGCCCCCAGCTCTCTAGCCCAGGCCTCCCTGAGATGACCTGTACTTACTGGTGTCATAAAAACAGATACAAAGCGAGAAACAAGATGTTTGGAGTTTGGATGTGAAACCATTAAATCATGAAAAATCTGACTCTTTGGTTTAGTTGTGAACTGTGGGATTGATTCCTGTACAAAGTGCCTGACTTGAAGATAGCGGAAGAAATGTGATTGGGGGAGATTAAATTTAGTTTGAAGCTGAAGAAATGAAGCAAATTTATTGTCAATATAAAGGTCGCCAATACAACAGAGTCCCTTCTCTCTCCAATTCAGAAAAACACTGTCCATTAACCCTGGCTTAAACAAATGATTATATGTGATAGGAGTTTGCACTGTGATGTTTGGTAAACCAAAAAACTTCTTCATTTGGTTCAAAATCTTTATGGAATTTCTGAGGATGAAATTATGACCGAGTAGTTGGCGTGACGGTTGTGACCTCGAGAACAGGAGAGCCGGAAGAGAGGTTCCTGAAACAGACATGGCTTCGATTTTTAACCAAAGTGGAAAGGTGGCAGAACAGTCTCCATCAGGGAAGCCCCACTGCCAGAAAGTAAGTATTCTCGCATTTGCAGCCCAGTAATAGTGCCTAAAAACAGGAAGACCAAAGCCACCGCTGCTTGTATCTTTCTGCAGGTGAGATTTAGAGATGCGAGGAGGTTTACCGGCCCACAAAAACGAGAGAACAACTGAATCTAGCATTTTAAAGAAAGACAATGGTAACAAAACAGGAAGATTTTGGAAGAGATACAGGAATCTCGGGAGCGTAACCATTTTGATCGCGTTGATGCGGCCGATCATAGAGAGGGGAAGCAATTTCCAAGTCCTTATATTGAGCTTGAGTCTTTCTATCATGTCCAAAAAGTTTAATTTCATTAAAAGTTTAGGGTCTCTGGATATCTTCAGGCCTAGATAAGTTATGTATGTTGTAACAACTTTAAATGGGAGAGATCTTAAAAACACAGGGCTCAGATTATCTTTCAGGGGCATGAATTCACTTTTCTCCCAGTTAATTGTATATCCTGACAGTTTTCCAAATGAATTAATGTAATGTAGAAGGTTGGGAACTGAACTTATTGGGTTGGATAGAGAGATCAATAAATCATCAGCATACAAATTTACAAGACTTTCTACATTACCAAATTGTACACCGTGAATACCTGGGTGATTCCTGATTCCCACTGCAAGAGGTTCCAAAGCTATATTAAAAAGAAGGGGAGAGAGAGGATCTCCCTGCCTCACACCACGTTGCAATTCAAAAGGTTGAGACTTATCCATGTTAGTGAGGATTGAGGAGACAGGATTAGAATAAATCATTTTAACCCACTCTATAAAGTTCACCCCAAACCCAAACCGTTTTAGTGTCTCAAACATATATGGCCATTCAATCTGATCAAATGCCTTTTGGGCATCCAGGGATATAACAGCAGCTTGTGTATCCTTTTTGTGGGGCGAGTATATGGTGTTTAAAAGCAAACGAACGTTACTAAATGAGAATCTACCGGGGATAAAACCAGTTTGATCGCGATGTATAATTTTTGATATGTGTTTTCCTAATTTTGTGGCGAGGACTTTAGTTATAACTTTTTGATCACAATTTAGAAGAGCAATAGGCCTGTAGCTCGCAGGGTCGGTTTCTTCTTTTCCTTTTTTTAAAAGCAAACAAATGTTTGCCTCATAGAGAGAGCTAGGAAGCCGTTTATTTTTAATTGAGTCAGCTACCATTCGTAGCATGAGTGGGACTAATCTTTTATGGAATGCCTTATAGAATTCGCAGCCAAACCCATCTGGGCCAGCCGGTTTTCCAGGAGGAAAGGCCCGAATAGCCTCAAGGAGATCAGCCTCGGACATAGGGGTGTCAATATCATCTCTCGAGGTGGTGTCCAATTGAGACATATTTAAGTTATCAAAAAAGTTACAAAAATCTGCTTCAGTGGCTTTCACTTTGCTGGAATATAGTTCCTTATAGAAATCTTTGAAACAAGAGTTTATCTCCTTTGGTTGCATTAATATTTTGTCTTTAGCTTTAATCTTATGGATGGCTTGCTTAGCCTGTTCCCCTCTGAGTTGACTTGCTAAAAGTTTTTCAGGTTTATCCCCAAGTTCAAAAGATTTCTGTTTAAGCTTTAAGACAAGGCTGCTTATGCGCTTACTAAGGATAGTATTATACTCATATTTCAGTTTTAAAATCTTATTATAATCTGACTGCAAGAGAGATGTTCTGTAGGTCTCTTCTAGTGCAGAAATCATACTCTCAATATCCTTAAGTCGGCTGTTAAGTTCCCGCTTTTTAGACGATTCAAATGAAATAATATGGCCCCTTAATACTACTTTATAGGCCTCCCACAATGTAGAGTCAGAGACCTCCCCATTGTCATTGGTGGCAAGAAATTCATCCATATGAGCAGTCATATCCCTAACAAACAGATTGTCCTGAAGGAGGAGAGGATTGAAGCGCCAGCTGAACTTTTGTTTAGAAAAGATATTCTTGAATTGAAGTGATACTGGGCTATGGTCAGATATCAAAATATTGTGATATGTTGAATTTAAAAAACTGGGAAGTAATTCAGAAGAAATTAAAAAATAATCAATCCTAGTATACGACTTGTGGACATGAGAGTAAAACGAGAAATCTTTACGGGTAGGATGTTGTAACC
Organism: Lipophrys pholis; assembly: GCF_963383615.2. Taxonomy (NCBI): domain Eukaryota; kingdom Metazoa; phylum Chordata; class Actinopteri; order Blenniiformes; family Blenniidae; genus Lipophrys; species Lipophrys pholis. The sequence continues at coordinate 26,404,996 of NC_137635.1, read as the reverse complement.
GCCAGACATCAGTCAAATTCCTTACTTTAATTAGATCATTAAGTGTTTGCACTGAGGCTATGGCAGGAGGAGGTTTTGTTGACAGCCTGTCTAAGACGGGGTCTAAGTAGCAATTAAAATCACCTCCAATAATGACATTGGGACAGGAGGCTGGTATCATACTAAAGGCTTTCACAAAAAAATCTGGACTGTCTATATTCGGCGCATATATGTTAGGCATTATTATTGGAAGGGAATTTATATGACCTGAAATCATAATGTATCTACCATATGGGTCTGCCGTCATAGATTCAAGGTGAAATGGGATATTTTTGCGTAGAAGAATAGCGACCCCCCCTTGCTTTACGACTAAAGGGAGCTTGGAAGACCTGAGAAATCCAGTTTGCTCTCAATCTGCGTTGGTCATTTGGCCCGATATGAGTTTCTTGAAGAAAAATTATATCTGGCTTCAAGGATTTAAGATGAGAAAAAACACGACCCCTTTTAATTACATGACCCAAACCTTTAACGTTCCATGAAATAAGAGTTAAATTATCATTAATGCTGCTATGTGCACTGTTATCACACATTGACATAATCCCAGAGGTAAAGACAGTCTAACATCCACCCAAAACAAAACACAATACGGTTAAACACAACACACAGTAACCATAGACAGAGGTGCAAAAAGGCACCTGTAAACAACACATTAAACATCCTCCCCACCCACCCGCCCACATACATGCTTCCCCAAACGAAGCAGTAACAACCCTCTAAGCACGGGACCGCTAAACGCACGTCTAGTGACGAGCTCCCAGAGGAGCAGTGGTTGGAAAAAAGAAAAAAAAAAAAGGCAGGCTCAACTCCGCTGCCACTTTCTACATATTAAATTAAACAGATTGACTGACAGTCTCTTATGTCAAATAAATCAGATTTGAAGGTAACACATTAACATAAACATATGGATAAACCAATATACGTAGAGTAATATTACACTTTTTAGGATGCATTTTTTAGGTCAGTGTTCAGAAATGTCATTGCCTCACCAGGGGTGGTAAACACTCTGAAGCGGCCGTTGTGTTTCACACGGAGCTTTGCCGGGAAAAGGAGGCTGTGTTCCGCCTTGAGCTCTCGGAGACCGGCCAGGACCTCGTTGAATTCACGCCGTTGTCGCATCATCTCCGGAGTGTAGTCGGGGAAAATAAGAACCTTGTTGCCTTTATACTCCAGCTCCTTCGTCCTCCGGAGGCGCAGAATGATCTCCTTCTCCCGGTAGAAGTGGACCCTGGCTATGATGGCGCGGGGTTTAGCTCCCTCCGGGGGTGGCGGTCGCGGGATTCGGTGCGCCCGGTCAATTATCACCGAGGATTGGAAGCTTTCTTCTCCGAGAAGCTTCGGAATGAGTGCCTCGACAAACTCCGTGGGTTTACCTCCTTCTTCCCGTTCTGGTATGCCGATTATCTTAATATTGTTGCGGCGGGATTGGCCCTCGAGGTCGTCCACTTTGAGCCTGAGTGCTTCGTTTTCATCTTTGAGGCCGGAAAATGCCTTTTCCAAACAGCTTATGCGGGTATCCTGCTCCGACAGCTGCTCTTCAATAGATTCCACCTTCTCCAAAATTTCAGCTTGACAGCTTTGTACTGCCTGGAGAGTTTTTTCCAGCTTGTCGAACCTTCCATTCATGTGTTTCAGGATCTTATCTGATAGTTTCTCCCACATCAGCGGTGGTTCATCTCCGTCCTCGCTCGGAGAGACGCTACCGACGTTAGCTTTAGCTAAAGCTGGTCGGCGTGGCTCGGTGTTTTCTTGCTTCCTGGGCATCCTGTCATCCAAAGTGTGCAAGTGTGAAGCTTAAAGTTTCAGGGAACTCCTGAGACCTTCAAAAGTTAAATATAGACTGTCAGAATATTGATTTTAAAGTTTGGCACGGAGGAGCCTCTGGAAACACGTCTACTCCATGCGCTGCTCAGTAGCGCCCCCTTGTACTGTCATGTTTGGCAGAGAAAGTCGACCTTGGCTTCTCTAAAAGACAAATAAAAAGCTCCCTGGCGAATTGCACAGTGTGCGAGGTACAAGATGTCAAATAACACCTCAAGGACTCTGACTTGTGTTCCTCCCTCAGAGAAATTAACTTCACTGTTTGCTGTTTATTCTCCATGTGTGTCCAATATTCATCAATATCAAAGACAATCACGGGATTTGTGTGAAATCTAGCACTAGATTTATCCCTCTCCCCTGTTAATGCTTTTACCAGGTTCTCCCAGTGATAACAAGACTTCCTCAGCATCGTCTTCATCACCCGGAGGACACTCGGTGCAGAAGAAGAGCATCTTTGTTGGCCAGCGGCCCGGCCTCGGAGTCAGCAGCATGCTTAGTCAGTTTAAGAGCTACTCGCAGTCCAAGAAGAGTCCTGTTCTCAGCCAGAGGCCCAGTGTATTTTGCTCTCCGGACGATGAAGATGAGGATGAAGACACCGAATACTCCAAATTCTTAGATATGAAAGGTAATTCCAGGCCTGTTTTTCACTGTGTTGGGACGCTCCATGGCTGGGACAGTTCACTGCTTCCTCTGCGTACCCCGGAGCAAAGCTGCCTTGTGAATGGCATTTTGTCATGTGTGCCTCTTGAGTAAATATACTCATAGCATGCTTAAAGTCTCTCCCCCAGAGGATACAGACACCAGGCTCATTATTGACAAGATGGCCTCTTTTGTGGCGGAGGGTGGAGCTGAGCTGGAGAACAAGGCCAGGGAAGACTACAAGGACAATCCTGTGTTCTCGTAAGTTTGTACATCCAGAGCTCATTTTTGTTTGTGTAATAGTTCATCCACACCACTAAGGGGCACTACTGTGGTGTGGATGCAACCAGTATTGACCAGGATCATGTTAGAACAAACAAATGCCTATGTGGTTGGTGGTTCAAATGATTAATCAAGATTTCTGTTATTATTGCAAAGGAGGGCTCCCCCTCCTGAACATACATATCAAAGAGTTATCTACCAGTATAGGCTGAAACTTTGGGATTTAGTTGCTATTCTGAAATGTATTCCACTTGTCCTTAAACCTTGAGCAAACTAAAGCAGTTTCTCATTTCTACTGTTTCCCATTTCTTTCAGTTTTTTATATGACAGGGGCAGCTTGGAGCATCTCTACTACAAGAAAAGAGTTGCAGAATTGAGAAAGGATTTGCACAGGCTTGAGGATGCATCAGTTCATGGTAGTATCACACTTTCTCTCCGTCATTGCATGCTGTGATCAGTCTGTTAGAGTCACTGGTGTTCAGTTCTTAGTGTTTTGACACAATAGATTAAAAAACAAAGCCTTAATGACAGTTTTCGGCAGGTCTGTTAAATCAGCTCATTCCTGCTGGTTTTATTTCTGTATGATGTCAATTTCTATGTCACATGAAATGAAATGTGTAGTTTTAAACACAATGTTTAAAAAGCCATCAGTACTTTGAACACTATGGTCCAGGTCGGATTCTGAATATTGTTTGGCTCTTTCACATCCGGAAAGTCTAGGACTCGGTTCACTTGGGCGGGGAGTCACCCCTTCATTTGGTTCGGTTTGCGTTCATGCTGCATTTTGAAGGCGGCTCAAACCTCCTGGAAAACTTCACGCAGTTACACCAGCTGCTGGTTTGGGGGCGTTGTCGCCCGAAACAAACACTGACCAGAGAGGAACTAAAGAAGAAACACGGCTCATTGATTGGTTGACCGATAGCAGAAGTTTTCGATAGGACCAGAGTTCTCTTGTTAGATCAGGTTCAGAGTTCGGGGAGTGTTCACAGACGCCCCAAAACAAGCAGACTCTCCAAGAAAGTCTCTGAAGTGAACTCTGGTCCGGATCAAACATTCAAATGTGAACGTGCCCTGAGAATAGTGTGTACATTAGAATTTCTCCTAATAGCAGTGATGTTCCTTTGTGGTCTCAGTTAAACTCTTATCAATAGTTTTCAGTTGCATTTGCTAAATGGGGGGGATCTCTGCAGGTTTTCTGACCTCAGGGTTGTTCTGGGTTTGTCCATACACTGTGTGGGTAATGAATAAATCAGGAGCTCCCGGTGTGCCGTCTGTCCATACTCTATTGTGTTTACTGAGTTTTCTGAATGGACTGCAGACTAATTAACTGCTTAGCTCTTAGTTTGCTCAAGACGGAGACACCAGGACTCATTTCGAATGTTTGGAATTGAAAAGAAATGTTTTAGTGTACATCATATTCTCCATTTAACTGTATTTTTGACTCTGTGTTGTGGAGGGATTCATTTGTGACTATAAAAGCTTCACATCCATAAAGTCCCCCATTCACAGGCCCTGTCCTCCCTGCTCCTCCTCCCCTGTCCTCTTCTTATCCCCTACTGGCTCTAGACTGGTGGTGTGTGAGGGCCACTTCAGTACGGTACTGTAGTAGAGTGTGAATTGAGTCCCGGTACTAATAGGCTGCTTAAAGTCTCCCCCCCAGTGGAAGCGGAAACCCAGCAAGTGGCTGAAAAGCTGGCCAGGTTTGTAGCGGAGGGTGGCCCTGAGGTGGAAGCCATCGCTGCAGAGCGTAACCGAGACAATCCAGCCTTCAGGTCGGTGCCTCCGTCCTCTTTCATCCTCACTCTCTGCTTGTCTTTGCAGTTTCTCTGTAGTTCACTGCACACGTTATCATTCTTTCCAGTTTTTTATATGACCACCAAAGTCCAGGCTACTTTTTCTACAAAAAGAAAGTTGAGGAGTACGGTGCGCCTCCTTCCCAGAGCTCCTCGCCTCCTCCTCCTCCAGCAGCACACTCGCAGACACACACTCAGCCAGCAGCCACTCCTCCATCAGCACCGTCACTGAACCACATCCAAGAGTCACAACCTCCACCCGTCAAACGGAAGAGGAAGAGCAGGTGGGGCTCTGAGGACGACCGGGTGGAGCTCCCCGTGCCTTCCATCATGGTTCCTCCGGAGGCTCCTGCTCCAGACCCCGACATCCCGGCTCTCACAGGTACAACCCCCAAGTACTGGAGTATCTCATCAAACCCCCAGGAACTACTGTAGTAGTACATCATTGGTGCATGTGAGTAGATGTGTGTATCTTTGCTGACTGAGAGGTTGTGGTGTGTTTCAGCCCAGGAGCTGAGGGGTCTCGGTTACAAGAAGGGGAAACCTCTTGGGTTGGTTGGCGTGACTGAGCTCTCTGAGGACCAGAAGAAACAACTTAAAGAGCAACAAGAGGTTAAAAATAAAAACTCAAACAGTTTTTCAGTTTTACATGTGATGATGTTGCGCTCCCAATCTGATTTGTCATAAATGCAAAAAGTTTTCTTTGCACCATGATGTGAAGATCCAAAACAAGCCCAGTGACAGTGACTGGAAGCCGAGACGCAAGAGAAGTAGTAGTTATTTGGAAGAGCAAAACTTTATCATGATTACTGCAGTTCCCCTAAACATTATCACACATGCATTACTGTGGTCACTGAGAATGTGCCATTTGTTTCTGTCACCCAGATGCAGGAGATGTATGAGCTGATCATGAAGCACAAGCGTGCGATGGCAGACATGCAGAAGATGTGGGAGAAAGCCATCAGAGACCACCAGCACGAGTACGACAGTGACGAGGAAGTGGATACAGACGCAGGCACCTGGGAGCATCAGCTGAGGAAGATGGAAATGGAGAAAACACGAGGTGAGAATGAAAATCTGATCAGTGTTCACACAGACCGCCGCTTTCACTGGTGTTTGTTTCATGAAACAAGATGTGGACTTTTTTCACAGAGTGGGCCGAGTCTCTGACAGAAATGGGTAAAGGGAAACACTTCATTGGAGACTTCCTGCCTCCTGAAGAGCTGGAGAAGTTCATGGAGACTTTCAAGGCTCTCAAGGTCAGTTTTCATCCAAATTCAGATTTGATCATCCTGTCTTTAATGTTTAATAGTGAAGAAACTAACAAAAGAAAGGGCACATTTTCAGACATATCAAGAAAACTTTAAGAAATCTTCTTTTTTTTTACTTTTTACATCAAGTAATTTCTCCTTTATTGGTAGAAAATCATTTTAAAGTTCAGTCATTTGAGTTGTTACTGTCTATTTTACACAAAATGTCATTTCAGTTGCTATTGTAGAAAAAGGAGAAAAGTCTTTCCTTGTTTCAGGCGCGTGGGGTTAAATTAAGATGACAGTATTCAGAAATAAGCTTCACTGACTTTGATTGTCAGCATGTTTATTTCAGTTCAGCTTTGTTTGAATAGCACCCTTCATGCAGGTTAGTTTTATCTGAAGTGATGAACAAGGTGCTAAAATAAGACAAGTGAAGTGAAAATCCAAAATACGAATGAAAAAAGAGAACGTGTCAAAAGATGTGAGTAACAATGAAATGTAATGAAATTAATTTAAAAAAAACTAAATGGTACAACAACAGATGACACTGAATATAAAACAAGTGCCTTCTAACAAAGACAAATGACATTGAGAACATTTTCTGTCTCTCCTGAACCTTCCAGGAGGGTCGAGACCCTGACTACACCGAGTACAAAGAGTTCAAGCTGACGGTGGAGAATCTGGGCTTTCGAATGCTCATGAAGATGGGCTGGAAGGAAGGCGAAGGCCTCGGCAGCGAGGGTCAGGGAATCAAAGCTCCAGTAAACAAGTGAGCATCTCCTCTTATTCTCTCCAGGCAGCGTTGAAAACACTTCTTTTAATACCAGAATATTTATACTTCATATGCAAAGGACATGCAGTGCCTCTGAGTAGCCTGGAACCCCTCCACAGAGTAGCCTGGAACCCCTCCACAGAGTGGCCTGGAACCCCCCCCACAGAGTAGCCTGGAACCCCTCCACAGAGTGGCCTGGAACCCCCCCCACAGAGTAGCCTGGAACCCCTCCACGGTGTAGCCTGGAACCCCCCCCCCACAGAGTAGCCTGGAACCCCTCCACAGAGCCTCTGAGCAGCCTGGATTAGTCATGAGATCACGAGGGCTGTGATTGGTCGTCTTCTGTGTCATGGGGCATGTTAAGAAACTTCATGTGTTCCAGATGATGTGTGAAATGTTGTATTTATTGGAGAAGTTTTAGAATTCGGCAGTGAACGGCTGTTCTGGTGATGTCCAAAACACTTTGCACAGCTCTAGCACGATGCTGGCTTCACCCGATGCTGAAGTTCACAGTCACGCCCTCGTCGGCTGTGGCTGCACCGGCTCTTTAACACAACAAGGCCAACTTTAATACTGATGTACCTGTATTTTCTCACTCAAACTTGCAACGTTTTAGTTGTATGATGGTATATGATCACAAGTCACGACTGGAACTAACACAGCCAGCAAGCAAGGCACGGTAGTGACTGATGATTCACGCAGCCTCGGACTGAACGCCGAGACAACCCAGCAGCCTACGAAGCAGCGGCTCTGCCTGCCAGCACTCGCTGCTGCTGCTGCTGGAGCAGACGGCAGCGGCAGACAGACTGCAGAAACGCGGCTGCCGGGGAGGATGAGCAGCTGGGCTAGAGGCTATGCTGTGGAGATCTCCCCTTCCTTCAAGGCTGCTGGCGAATGTCCGCTCCCTGGAGAATACACTGGATTATCTACAGCTGGATTTAGCCACAAAACGGGAGGTGAGAGACTGATTCTGACGGAGACATGGCGAAATTCCTCCATTCCTCATGCTGCTATTAACAACATTCTGCCTATACAGAAGCTGTGAACTGACGTGGAAAACCCGCGGTGGAGGTTTGTGTATCTTCCTTAGCACCAACTGGACTTAAAATGCCACCGTTGTTCAGTCATTGCTCTCCTGATATAGAGTTTAGGACTGTAAAATGCAGACCGTTCTACCTGTCTCTGGACTTCACCCCATTTGGCATCACAGCTACTATTCCTCCCAGTGCTAACACCAAAGAGGCTCTGAACATTCTCTACCGCGCTATCAGTGACTTGCAAAGCTCTCTCATCCAGAGGGAGTATTTATAGTTGCTGGAGACTTTGATCAGGCCAATATGAGAACTTCCATCAATATGTGGACACATTAGACCTGCCCTATAGCGACATGAAGAATGCATTCAGAGCTGCACCCCGCCCTCACCTGGGTTCCTCAGATCACCTCAGCCATGCTTTTTTCATCATATAAGTCTCTGCTGTTGAGAGAGGAGCCCTCAGTGAAGCAGGTGAGAGTGAAGTGTGATGGTGCTATGGAAGCACTGCAGACTGGCTGCGTCCTGAGTCCACTACACTTCACCTTAATGACTCACAACTGCGTTGCCAGGTCCCCCACCAACGACTTCAATGGTGGGCCTGATCCAGAACAATGAGGACCGGGCCTACAGAGAGGAGGTGCTGCATCTGGCTACCTGGTGCAGGAGGAACAATCTTCTTCTGAATGTGGACAAAACAAAAGAACTGATTGTTGACTTGAGGAGGAGCCCACCCTGCCACTCTCCACTGATTATTAACAACACAGCAGTGGAGGTGGTGTAAAGCACCAAGTTCCCGGGGGAAAACATAACCAGCAACCTCTCCTGGTCCAAAACGTGATACGTCACTGATTTCACCAATTTCATGCTGACAGCGTTCATAGAAGAACCAGGAGATGGACTGTACCAGTGGTTTGGTCCGGGTCGCTCCATCTAGTCTGACCTGAACTTCGGATGAAAACATTGAGTCTCCTCGTATCTCTACTGCTGGTTTTTCACGTCCGTCTTGTTTTAGTCTGGAGCCCCGGAGTGGACATAGAGAAAAAAGAAGAAGAAAAAATAACAATAATGATAATAATAATAACCTGAATGATCCTGGGTCTTATTTTTCACCATTCCAACATTCCATAATGACTTTCTGCTCCTTTCACTTTATTTCTGGACGAGTCTGAATCAAAAGCTTCAACATGGAGGAATGGAGGTGTAGAATGATAGAACATTGCTCTACAGCTGTTTCCATGGCAACCTAGGTAAACATTCTGATTAAAGTTCTCTTTCACATGAAGCCATTAAAAGACTAATTTTAGCTCTAAAAACTCCAAGTTTTCATTTATAGTAGTTCGTAGTTTGTTTAGTAGTTCCTGAGGAACCAAAAGTCTGGCTTCATTAGAAAGAAGTTCTGTGGAGCGTCTCATAGCGGAGCGCCTCCTGCTGCCTCATGCAGACCTCAGCCTGCGGTCATAACGCCATACAAGATCTGGAGGTGAAGTTAGTTTCAATGATGTCACCATGAAAAGCCTGAAAAAAAACTGCTTCTAGATTCTAGATCCACCAGCTGACGTAGTGTGACAGCAGGAGCTCTGCAGCTCAACAGTTCAATTAGAACCACGGCTCCACTATCGCCTTGAAATGATCTCCTTCCCTCACTTTATTAACTTCAGGGAACATCTTATACCTGCCTCCCTCACTTTATTAACTTGAGGGAATGACCTATTATCTACTTCCCTCACTTTATTAACTTCAGGGAACATCTTATACCTGCCTCCCTCACTTTATTAACTTGAGGGAATGACCTATTATCTACTTCCCTCACTTTATTAACTTCAGGGAACATCTTATACCCGCCTCCCTCGCTTTATTAACTTCAGGGAACAACTTGTCTCCTTCCCTCGCTTTATTAACTTGAAGGAATGACTTATTATCTCCTTCCATCGTATTATTAACTTGAGGGAACGACTTATCTCCTTCCCTCGCTTTATTAACTCCAGCTTAGCACCAGTTTAGCCCCTGATAGGCCAGGGTTTTGGTGAAAGACAAAGAACTGGTGCTAAATCTGGCCCTGGACCAGAACTAGAACCTGGTTCTTTGGAAAAGCCCCCAGAGAGAGTCCTGACCTCTGACCTCTGACCTCTGTAGTGGAACTGGTGGAGGACCTCCAGAGTGGAGAGGACAGCAGAGAAGATCATCACGACTTCTCTTCCATCTATCAAATACCTGGAGGCCAAACGCTGTCTGTCGCCAGCTAAAAACATCATCAAAGACTGAACGCACCCTCATCATGGACTGTTCTCTCTGCTGGCCTCTAACAGGAGGAACAATAGACTGTTCTCTCTGCTGGCCTCTAACAGGAGGAACCATGGACTGTTCTCTCTGCTGGCCTCTAACAGGAGGAACCATGGACTGTTCTCTCTGCTGGCCTCCGGCAGGAGGAACCATGGACTGTTCTCTCTGCTGGCCTCTAACAGGAGGAACCATGGACTGTTCTCTCTGCTGGCCTCCGGCAGGAGGAACCATGGACTGTTCTCTCTGCTGGCCTCTAACAGGAGGAACCATGGACTGTTCTCTCTGCTGGCCTCCGGCAGGAGGAACCATGGACTGTTCTCTCTGCTGGCCTCTAACAGGAGGAACCATGGACTGTTCTCTCTGCTGGCCTCCAGCAGGAGGAACCATGGACTGTTCTCTCTGCTGGCCTCTAACAGGAGGAACCATGGACTGTTCTCTCTGCTGGCCTCCAACAGGAGGAACCATGGACTGTTCTCTCTGCTGGCCTCTAACAGGAGGAACCATGGACTGCTCTCTCTGCTGGCCTCCAACAGGAGGAACCATGGACTGTTCTCTCTGCTGGCCTCTAACAGGAGGAACCATGGACTGCTCTCTCTGCTGGCCTCTGGCAGGAGGAACCATGGACTGTTCTCTCTGCTGGCCTCTTAACAGGAGGAACCATGGACTGTTCTCTCTGCTGGCCTCCGGCAGGAGGAACCATGGACTGTTCTCTCTGCTGGCCTCTAACAGGAGGAACCATGGACTGTTCTCTCTGCTGGCCTCTGGCAGGAGGAACCATGGACTGTTCTCTCTGCTGGCCTCTGGCAGGAGGAACCATGGACTGTTCTCTCTGCTGGCCTCTAACAGGAGGAACCATGGACTGTTCTCTCTGCTGGCCTCTTAACAGGAGGAACCATGGACTGTTCTCTCTGCTGGCCTCTTAACAGGAGGAACCATGGACTGTTCTCTCTGCTGGCCTCTAACAGGAGGAACCATGGACTGTTCTCTCTGCTGGCCTCTGGCAGGAGGAACCATGGACTGTTCTCTCTGCTGGCCTCTAACAGGAGGAACCATGGACTGTTCTCTCTGCTGGCCTCTGGCAGGAGGAACCATGGACTGCTCTCTCTGCTGGCCTCTAACAGGAGGAACCATGGACTGTTCTCTCTGCTGGCCTCTGGCAGGAGGAACCATGGACTGTTCTCTCTGCTGGCCTCCAGCAGGAGGAACCATGGACTGTTCTCTCTGCTGGCCTCTGGCAGGAGGAACCATGGACTGTTCTCTCTGCTGGCCTCTAACAGGAGGAACCATGGACTGTTCTCTCTGCTGGCCTCTGGCAGGAGGAACCATGGACTGCTCTCTCTGCTGGCCTCTAACAGGAGGAACCATGGACTGTTCTCTCTGCTGGCCTCTGGCAGGAGGAACCATGGACTGCTCTCTCTGCTGGCCTCTAACAGGAGGAACCATGGACTGCTCTCTTTGCTGGCCTCTTAACAGGAGGAACCATGGACCGTTCTCTCTGCTGGCCTCTTAACAGGAGGAACCGCAGCCTGAAGTTCTGAATAACTAGGTTCTGCAGCAGCTTCATTCCTTTGGCCAGAAGCTACACACTGCCCATGACTGCAGACTGTGGACGGTCAAGATCCATTGATTTTGGCCAGACATGGGACTGGTCAGACCAGCGTCCTCTCCTCTCGAGCATCAGAGCTTGAATCCCTCGTCGTCGTGTCACAAAGCAACCTCTTATCCTTCCATTGAACACAAGCGTTACATTAGCACTGCTCAAATCTTCATACTCGCCCAACCACTGTGTTGAATTGAAAAAGATTTGTTTTGCAGACAGTTCCCCCTCCGTCATGTCGCCCAGTATCCAGGGAGGAGCTGTTATTGACTGTGTCTCTTTCCCTCCAGAGGCGTTCAGCCTGTGAACGGAGCAGGTTTAGGAATCGACCGACCCGCCGAGCTCGCCAAGAGTGACGATGAATATGATGCCTTCAGAAAGAGGATGATGCTGGCGTACCGCTTCAGGCCCAACCCACTGGTAACTTCTACTTCATTCAGGCTATGTTCACACCACAACCACCGGCTCCGGAAGCCAACTGCACGCACACGGAAAGCAGTGTAGTTTTGGAGCCACTAGTGGGTGCTGTTTTTATATAATTAAAACTCACCAATGAACTCTGAACAGCTGGAAACATTCAAGATACCTTAAACTGTCTTCATCATGTTTCTCCCATCACTATTCTGTATGGCAGAAATAAAAAGTTCTCCACATGTGATGAAGATGAAGTAAATGTTCTAGAAGGTCTAACCTTCAACTTTTTGACTCAAGTTTTTAAAATAATGGGATGTCCCCCCAGAGACAAACGTTCAGACACGAAACAAAGGAATGTTTCTGAGATCATCACAGTGGATCTTATCATTTATTTTACAAGGTTTTATCTGGTCTTAGATTTACTAAAGTAAGTGGACTTGACGCAGACCCAGACTGGGATCAGTTGCGAGTCGTCTCCATGGCAACATGGACGTTGATTCCTCGCTTCAATGACGTGTTTTGTGTCTTTTGCAGAATAATCCCCGGAGACCGTATTACTGACGTCAGAAGCTCCTCTTCCTCTCTTCTCCTTTCTCCTTCAGAGCTCCAGTCTGCAGCTTTCAAATGTTTTGTCAGGAGTGAATGTGTGAAGGTGAAGAACTTTGAAGTGAGTTCACCAGAGTTTTCATCAGTCACAAAACTTCTTCCTTTGATATTTTACTCCTTGTTTGTTACGATTAGTGTGAATACTGTAAAATACTGAGACTGACCTCAGTCCGTCACTATGTCCCCCTTAAACCTTTGCATTCCCTCTAACACTGTTTAATATATCTAGATACTACTCTGGAGCATTTTTGCATCGAGAAATTTAGCTCACTTTGTTTGATGGAATGTTCACAATAAAAAACCTCTGGTCCAAAAACACTGTCGTCATGGAAACGCGAGAAACACTGGAGCTTTGGTTGGTGAAGGTTTGATCGAACACGAGTTCGTCAGCAGTCAGACAACAGTCAGTCACCGGTCAGTCAGTCAGTCACCAGTCAGTCAGTCAGTCAGTCACCGGTCAGTCAGTCAGTCAGTCAGTCAGTCAGTCAGTCACCAGTCAGTCAGTCATTTGCCAGTCAATCAGTGAATCACTGGTCAGTCACCGGTCGTCGGTCAGTCATCAGTCAGTCACCGGTCGTCAGTCAGTCACGGGTCAGTCATCAGTCAGTCACCGGCCAGTCAGTCGTAATTTCCGTGTTGGAGCTGAGAGGGTGGATGCATATGAGGACGGACGGCGGGACTCGGAGCAGCTCTGGTGCTCCGGCGCTCCAGCACACTGATGCAGACGCAGTCTGAGTCTGATTGTCACGTCGAGCCTTGAGCCGCCGGACGAGCGGACTCGGTGGTGTGGCTTCCAGCTGGCCGACAGACGTCCACGGCCGCCTCCAAGCTCCAGTCTTGGTTTGGTTATGGCGGTAGCACCTGCTCCTGGACCCCAGATCCTGTCCCTGCGTCACATCAGCTTACAGGAACAACTTGACAGTTGCGGCCACAAAAGAAAACACAGTGCAAAGCTGAATATGTTAACAGAGGATTCAAACTGCCGACATACAGCTATGTTCAGAATAATAGCAGTCCAACACGACTAACCAGATAAATCACTCTTTTTGGTATAAAACATAATAATAAATGGAAAATAATTTACCAGCAGGTGTAGTAAAGTCAGAGGAACCAACAGACCCAACTTTGATGATATGAATACCCCTGGGTCTGTGTAATTGACTAATTAAGTAAAAGGGGCGTGTTCAAAAAAATAGCAGTGTGGAGTTCAATCAGTGAGATCATTCATTATGTGAAAGAAACAGGTGTCAATCAGGTTGCCCTTATTTAAGGATGAAGCCAGCACATGTGCATGCAATTCTCTGTGAAAACTGATGAAAGATGGGGCGTGCCAAACATTGTTCAGAAGAAAAGCGTGCTTTGATTAAAAAGTTGATTGGAGAGGGGAAAACGTATAAAAAAGTGCAGGAAATTATCGGCTGCTCAGCTAAAATGATCTCCAATGCTTTAAAATGGAAAGACAAATGGAAGAATACCATTCTAATGGACCGAAGGATAGTCAGAATGGCAAAGACTAAGCCAAGGGTCTGCTCCAGGGAGATCAGAGACGGTCTGAAGGTACCTGTGAGTGCTGTGACAATTAGAAGACGCTTATGTGAGGCTAATCTACCAGCAAAAAGCCCCCGCAAAGTCCCACTGTTGTAAAAAAGACATGTGCTGAAGAGGATTGCATTTGCCAAACATCATGTCGACTGGCCTCTGGAGAAATGGAGAAACATTTTGTGGACTGATGAAAGTAAGATTGTTCTTTTTGGATCCAAGGGCTGCAGACAGTTTGTCAGACGACCCCCAAACACTGAATACAAGCCAGAGCACACTCTGAAGACCATGAAGCATGGTGGTGCAAGCATCATGATATGGGGCTGTTTCTCTTACCATGGTGTCAGGCCTTTATATCGCATACCAGGGATCATGGATCAATTTGGATACATCACAATACTTGAGGAGGTCATGCTGCCTTATGCCGAATGGGAAATGCCCCTGAAATGGGTGTTTCAACAGGACAATGACCCCAAACATACCAGTAAGCGAGCCAAATCTTGGTTCCAGACCAACAAAATTGAGGTTATGGAGTGGCCAGCCCAATCCCCGGACCTTAATCAAATTGAGCACTTGTGGTGTGACATAAAATTTGCTGTTTCTGAGGCAAAACCCAAAAACGCAGAGGAATTGTGGAAGGTTGTCCAATCTTCCTGGGCTGGCATACCTGTTCAGAGGTGTCAGAGGTTGGTTGACTCCATGCAGCACAGATGTGTAACAGTTATCAAAAACAGGGGTTATTCAACAAAATATTAGTTAAGTAATTGTCAGGATTGCTAAATGTTAATATTTTTTCAGTTTATTTAGTGAATATTTGAGTTTGTAATGAGAAATGCCAACATTGCTATTTTTTTGAACACAGAAATATCACCTTTTCCTTCATATTCTGTAAAGTAATTAAATATTGATACTTTTTTCTTCATGATTTGTTGTGCAATACCATGTGCAGCGACTCTAATGAAAGAAAATAAAAAATATAAGGATTTTGAGCTTTATTCACTTTTTTAAAAACACTGCTATTATTTTGAACATAGCTGTATTTAAATATTGCGGGTGTGTTAAATCATTGACCAATCAGCAGACAGCTCCCCAAAATTGGACCAGTTTACTTGTGCTGAGTACCCAACAGAAGGGTGACAAAAAAGCGTCAACCCGTGGAGCGGTTATTTTGGTACCATCAACAATTCTTGCTGTGGAAACGCAAGAAAACCCAAACCATCCGGATCCGTCCCAGCACATTTTGGGCAGTGGGAACGGGGCTCGAGATGTATCTACCAAAGTGATGGGAAGAACCAAGCGTGGAGAAAGAAAGGAACTGCTGATGATCCGAAGCTGACAAGTTCATCTGTGAAGCCCGACAGACTCCAGTTTATTGATGATGTAACAGATAACAGCAGCATCAGAATGAATTCAGAAATGTACAGAAACATTTTGTCTGCCCCCCAACTGTCAGAAATGCCACATTCATTGATTCACAGCACTTGAGAAAGACCCCCACCCCCCACCCCAGCCCAGCTTGTCACTGTTGGTATGCAAATGACCCAGTGTGAAGTTTCTCAGCAGGCAGCCGGTCAGTCTATCTGCTGCAGCACACTGCAGGACCTGTGTCTGTCTGTCAGACCCGACAAGTCACACTTCAGATTTGCCTTTTGACGAAAAATCACAATTTTCCCCGTGAGTCATCAACATATTTTCACTCACAGCACCACATTTAAGGTTAATACAGTCAAGTAGTTAAAGGTGTGATATTATGCAAAATTCACTTTCTAATGGTTTTCTAACAGCGTCCCCATGCGTCTGTGTATGGATATTGGCAGAAGAATTTGATCAGGGGAGGTCTTTGATGAAGCATGTAAAGTTTTAGGTCCATTGCAACATGTGGAGCAGAGTTATACATCACTTCCTGTTTCATGGCGAACCATCAGATATTCATTAGAGCACCATGGCCACACCTTTTGTTATTATAGTTACATTTGGATATGTTTTGATCCACTTCCTGTTGGGTTAGAGTCTGGAGGTATGTCCAAAATGTCCCTCCTAACTCCTTAACTACTGACCTTTCCTAACCCCGGAAGTGTTTTGTGTGTGGAGGTTCCTCCTCCTCTGAGTCTGGTTCTGCAGGTTCCTCCTCCTCCGAGTCTGGTTCTGCAGGTTTTTCCTTTCCACAGTGGCTTATGCTTGCTAATGTGAAATCATCTGTTTTCTCTGTAAAAGCCTTGAAATGACTGTAATTGTCGGCGCTGAGTAAATAAAGTTGAATTGAATTAAAACATGTATCTTGATGTTGAACCTCCGTTGAAACTGAACATCTGGAGTTGGAAAGCGACTGAGTTTTTTTTTGTTTGGGCTATTTGTTCAAACCAGAATCGCCCACAAGGGGGCGTACCCCAAAGCGGGAGGTTTCATTGTGTTGTCTCATTCCAGGAGACTGATAAAACCACCTCTGTTAGCTTTAGCTGCTAGCAGCTAACAGGCCTAGCATAACCTTCGACCCCCATGTGATTACAAACCACCTGGAGTTCATTTAAATCATTGCTCTGTATGTTTATAGATGCTCCACCATCATTTTGTTTGTGCGTGAGTAAAGAGCCGTTATGCTATCCCAAGGATATTGCCATGATTGACAGGTCCTGCAGCCAAACATCTCACAGGAAGTGGCGGTTTGAAACAGGGTCAGAAGGAGTTGTGTGTTTGATTCATTCTCTCAGTAAATTGATTTAAAAAAGATGTAAGGGAGACTGAACACTGGGAGCTTTTCCACCGGAAAGAACCAGGTTCTAGTTCTGGTCCAGGGCCAGACTTAGCTCCAGTTCTTTGTCTTTCCACTGCCAAAGCCCCGGCCAAACAGGGGCTAAACTGCTGCTACGCTGGTCCCACTTCGTTGCTGGACCAGAGAGGAGCCAGACTGGGACCCGACGCATCATCAGCTGGGGGCGGAGTTATCTCTGGAGTTATCTCTGGAGTTATCTCTGGAGGTATCTCTGGAGTTATCTCTGGAGGTATCTCTGGAATTATCTCTGGAGTTATCTCTGGAGGTATCTCTGGAGGTATCTCTGGAGTTATCTCTGGAGTTATCTCTGGAGGTATCTCTGGAATTATCTCTGGAGGTATCTCTGGAGTTATCTCTGGAGGTATCTCTGGAGGTATCTCTGGAATTATCTCTGGAGGTATCTCTGGAGTTATCTCTGGAGGTATCTCTGGAGGTATCTCTGGAGTTATCTCTGGAGGTATCTCTGGAATTATCTCTGGAGGTATCTCTGGAGTTATCTCTGGAGGTATCTCTGGAGGTATCTCTGGAGGTATCTCTGGAGTTATCTCTGGAGGTATCTCTGGAGTTATCTCTGGAGGTATCTCTGGAGGTATCTCTGGAGTTATCTCTGGAGGTATCTCTGGAGTTATCTCTACCTAAAAGGCGGAAGCGGACTGTACCGGCTTTCTGAAAACTCCAGCGAACACGGAGCCCCAGAGTGGTTCTAGAGAAAAAAATTTAAAATACGCAAGGGAATGTTATAATAAGTCGTTCCCTGAAGTTAATAATACGAGGGAACGGGATTATTTAATCTGCGTTCGCGGAGCCGCGGCTCTCGAGATGCTGCAGAGCTCCACCTGTCAGTCAGCTACGTCAGATAGAATTTAGAAGCAGTTTTCCATTGTGGTTTATTTTCACACTTTTCATGGTGACATTATTATAACTACGTCACGTCCAGGTCTTGTTTCACGTTCTGACCGCCGGCTGAGGAGCTGCAGCCGCTGAGCAAGGCAGTGTGAGGCAGCAGGGGGCGCTCTGCTCCGCTCCAATATTATTTTAGAACCACAGAACTTCTTTATAATAAATACTTTTGGTTCTTCAGCAACTAAAAAACAAACTACATAACACTGTAAATGAAAGCTGGAGTTTATAGGCATAAAATGAGCCTTTTAACGGCTTCATGTGAAAGAGCTTTAATCAGTGTGTTTACGGAGGTTACCATGGAAACAGCTTTTAAAGCAGCGTTCTATCACTCTACACCTCCATTCCTCCATGTTGAAGCTTTTGATTCAGACACGTCCAGAAATAAAGTGAAAGGAGCAGAAATTCACAATGTAACGCCCAAATGTTGAAAAATAAGACCCAAACTCAAACACGTGTTATTATTTCCCCTCTATGTCCACTCTGGACCTCCGGACTAAAACAAGACGGACGTGAAAAAACACCAATAGAGACAAGAAGAGACGTAATGTTTTCTTTCTCTTTGGTGCATCAGAGGTTCAGGTCAGACTAGATGGAGCGACCCGGACTAAACCACTGCTACAGTCCGTCTCCTGGTTCCTGGACGAGGCTGTCAGCGCTAAATTGTTGAAATCAGTGACGTTTCACGTTTTGGAGTGACACAATGACGTGGCTCTCACTTGGCTCCGCTAACGGTGGAAAACGAACCGGTTCTTTGGTGGTGCTCATTTAAGAACTGGCTCTGGCACCGGCCCTGAACAACCTGGTTCTTTTTGGTGGAAAGGCCCTATCTGAGGATACCAGCTGATGACTCCTTCAGAATAGCTTCAATAAACCAACCCTCCCAAACCCCAGGTCTCAGTGGCCCACCAGGGTCTTGGAGGTCGCTAGGCCTCCCGGTAGTCCCGGTAGTCCCGGGCCTGGTCTCGGGCCCTCCTCCTCGTGCAGTGATTTGACGCAGTGACGTCACTGAGCTTCCAGCACAGGGGGGAGGTAAACAAGATGGCGACAACCTTAATGCTGGAGTAACAGGAGAGTCAAAAGAACTCACTGGTAGTCCGGCTGACCCTCCACAACCACCTGCTTCCTGCGGGACGGACTCCCGGGACTGGAGACGACTGCAGCGGGGACGGGGCTCGTGAGCATCGCGGCAGAGCCGGTACGAACACCGAGTTAGCCGGGAGCTAACCGGCCGGCTAACCTGAGTTTAGCCTGCCTGAGCCGGATCCATCCGGCCCTGTTCTGCCGGCTCCGGCTCCGGGACCGGTAGATCGGGTCGGGGGGTGAGCAGAGTGCGGGCCGGTCTGAGGCCAGTCCTCGGCCCCCTTTGAGAACCTGGTCCCGGAGGAGGTGAAGCTAAAGTTAGCTGTTAGCTCCGTTAGCTCCACAGCGTGACGACGTTTGTTTTAAACGCAACAAAACAGCGAAACATTCAGGATAAATGTGTCTTAAATTCACACAATGGGCCCAGAACAGCTGCACATTTCTCCTCGGAGGTGTCTGGAGCACAGGCTGCTGCAGAACCTCAAGTTAAATACTCTTAACGAACTGCAGTTTTTATCTCTTTGCCTTCAACAAACTGCAGTTTTATGTCCATGCAGCGGTTCTGGTTTCCCTCTGAAGCAGGAAATGTTTGCTCAGCTGCTAAATTAACTACAGGAGCGTCTCTCCCGTCCTGGGAAAGCAGCTTCATTAATGAAATGATCATTAACACACTTTAGGTTGAAAAGATCAGAATCATGGCAGAAATAGAAGTTGAGTGTATACGGTCTTTACAGTCCTGCCATGCCTCTACTGTACATTAGGTGGCAGTGTTGGGTCCAGCAGGTCAATAATATTAACAAGGGCCCTACCACGCATGATAAACATACCCAGGATATCTCTGTTTCCTGGATTAACATACCAGGATATCTTTCTGTTACCTGGATTAATTTACCAGGTTATCTGTTACCTAGATTAACATACCAGGATATCTTTCTGTTACCTGGATTAATTTACCAGGTTATTTGTTACCTGGATTAACATACCAGGATATCTCTGTTACCTAGTTTGACTGATCCTGAAGTTACCTGGATAATAGAAAATCTGGAGTTGTAGTACAGACTCCAGCTCATCTAGAAACCAGGGAAGAGAGACAGTGGCAGCTTTCCTGGGAGGCTGATTGCGACACCTTGTGGTGCATCCTTGTATTTCTTCCAAAGTCTGTGAACACTCATGAGATCTGATCCAAGTGTCTGGATGTCTTTAGTTTAGTTTGTAGTTGTTGTCATTGCTCACATCTTCACTGAACTGTCCCTTTTTCTTATTTGACGCGAGTGCAAGAAAACAAAGTTGCACATGTTGGCCGGTAATCATCAGTTTTACATCTAAAAATGAAGTTCACTGCCTGATTTAAAATCTTTAGGATGATTGAGACGAAGACGGCAGACAGACCTTGAGCTGTGAGATGTTCTAAAGCTCAGCTCAAGCATTATAATATCCTGATCAGATCAATACCAACAAGTTCTCCCTCATAAGCTGTGTTTACATGATCAACTCTTCTGTTGATCACATTATCAATTCTTTCTGATTAAAGGATCAGATTGGCCCGTTTACATGAACACTGAAAAGAAATTATTGGAATACTGTGCAGGTTTATATGCACAAGACGTGACCCAATTAACTTTGGTTGATCAATCCCATAATGCTTTGCACTGTGACGTGCAGAGAGTCCCTCAACCAGCTTTACCTGGAAACATCAATCAACAATATATTTAACCAGAGTTATTATGGGCCCTGTACCTTCCGGCCATTCCATTTTCGTTTTGATGTCGGAGAACGAAAAACGAAACTGGGGACACAAGCCGTCTCCCGTGTTTCGTTTCCCGATATCAAATCTAAAAAGGAAAATCGGATGGTTTCTGTTTTTTTTCGTTCTTTGACATCAAAACAAAAATGGAATGGCCGGAAGGGACACGGACCGGTTATGCTTGTATGGTCCAAGTAGAATCAGGAAGAGGTGAGACGGGATGCTTTAGGTGGCCATGTGGCTGCCTGTCCCACCTCATTTACCTTTTCTTTAAATGAAGGACAACCATATGTAAATGAAGGATTGCTGAAATTCTAAGTACAAAGTTATTATGTTGGTTCATCTGAAGGTATGGTCCTGTGGTGTGTTGGTGCAGGTTGAACGGAGCACATCTACCAGAAGACGTCTGTCTTCATGCAGACAGAAACCACGTTGTACTCGGTCTGAGCAAAAAATCCTTTTCCTCGATTAATCAAATTTGTTGCTAAAAAAGATTTTTAATTTGCATATTTGAGGTTTTTTTCTACACATTTTTTATTTATTTATCTATTTTTTTGCATTTTTCACGTTCCGTTCTACCATTCCTTTTGGCTTTCCGTAGTTGGTGTAGGGAAGCACTGATCCACGTTGTTTCACTTCTGATCTGATCCTGATACCTGAATTTGTATATCTGCTGATACGATTCTGATAGCAGAGCTCTGTTTGCTTTAATATTATTATTATCATTATTGTTGACTTTACATGAGGCTGTAATAAACTCCTCTCTACAGTAAAGTATGAAATGTACTAATGTATACATGTATTCTCTCTAAACACAACTTGAGGTTAGTATCAGGACAGAAAAGGAAGCAGTACAAAGTATTTTTGTTCCATGTGGACAATGTGGGGGTCTGCGTGACGTCATCATCTCATAATAAACTAGTTCTATCTTTAGAACCTCAGAATGACTTTATTAATTTCTGGGGAAATTCTTGAGCAAGGCAGCAGCAACACAATGTTTCCAGCTCTAACGCAGCTCCAACCATTGGGACTATTTTCAGGGAGTTTAGCGTGGAGTAGGACGCAGCTTCACGGAGGTGTGAATCGCCTGCTGACAGCCTGGAGGAGCTGCTGGTCATTGTTTTGATGTCAGTGCTGGAGTTTGAAAACGCTGACGTCTGGCTGCAGGGCGCCGCCTCGCTGTGCTACGGCTTTGCTAACATTCACGTTGCTACGTTGCTTTGCAAACGTTGCTCGTTGCTTTGTAAATATTGCACGTTGCTGTGTTGCCTTGCAAACATCCACGTTGCTGTGTTGCTTTGCCAACATCCACTTTGCTGCGTTGCTTTGCAAACGTTGCTTTGCAAACGTTGCTTTGCAAACGTTGCTTTGCAAACGTTGCTTTGCAAACGTTGCTTTGCAAACGTTGCTTGTTACTTTGTAAATATTGCACGTTGCTGTGTTGCCTTGCTAACATTGCACGTTGCTGCATTGCTTTGCTTACATCCATGTTGCCGCATTGCTTTGCTTACATCCATGTTGCTGTGTTGCTTTGCAAACATCCATGTTGCTGTGTTGCTTTGCAAACGTTGCTTTGCTAACATCCACGTTGCTGCGTTGCTTTGCTTACATCCACGTTGCTGTGTTGCTTTGCAAACATCCACGTTGCTGTGTTGCTTTGCAAACGTTGCTTTGCAAACATCCACGTTGCTGTGTTGCTTTGCAAACGTTGCTTTGCTAACATTCACGTTGCTGCGTTGCTTTGCAAACTTTGCTGTGTTGCTTTGCAAACAGCCACATTGCTGCGTTGCTTTGCAAATGTTGCCGTGTTGCTTTGCAAACATCCACGTTGCCGTGTTGCTTTGCTTACATCCACGTTGCCGCGTTGCTTTGCTTACATCCACGTTGCTGCGTTGCTTTGCTTACATCCACGTTGCTGTGTTGCTTTGCAAACATCCACGTTGCTGTGTTGCTTTGCAAACGTTGCTTTGCTAACATCCATGTTGCTGCGTTGCTTTGCAAACGTTGCACGTTGGGAGGGAGGGATGGGCGGAGGGATGAATTAAGGAATGGGTGGAGGGAGGGATGGATGGGTGGATGGGTGGAGGGATGGATGGAGCAATGGGTGGAGTGATGAATGGAGGGAGGGATGGCGCAATGGGTGGGGGGATGGGTGTGTGGGGGGATATTTAAGTAATATAAGCATGTTCATATTGTGCTAGGGCTTCAGACAGAAGTTCAAGGTCCCACATTATGTAGATGTTCAGAGTCGGAGGTCCAGCAGCATCGTACTCAGTGACTTTCTGCAGATCAGCCTCATTCCTGAGTGTCAGTAGGTCTTCTGCTGAGCTCTACTGACAGCCGGCTGTTCTTGTGTCTGTACTGGGGATGAGGCCTGTCCCCTCCGGTATCAGTGTTCCATATCCACGTAGTTCACATTGGAAATGTCCCATCCAACCTGCACAGATTTCTGATCCATGAGCCCCATCGGCACTTTATTGTTGTCTGCTGAATGGCTCTCTGTGCTGCTCTCTGCTCTTCTATGCTCTCTGCTCTGCTCTGCTCTCTGCTCTTCTCTGTTCTGCTCTCTCCCCTCTGCTCCTGCCCTCTGCTCCTGCTCTCTGCTCTTCTCTCTGCTCTTCTCTCTGCTTTTCTCTCTGCTTTTCTCTTTGCTCTCTGCTCTCTGCTCTTCTCTCTGCTTTTCTCTTTGCTCTCTGCTCTTCTCTGCTCTTCTCTGTCCTCGTTCCTCTGATCTCTGTCCTCTGTCCTCTGCCCTCTGATCTCTGCCCTCTGTCCTCTGCCCTCTGTCCTCTGCCCTCTGATCTCTGTCCTCTGCTCCATTCGCTCTGCTCGCTGGACACAAACTATGGAATGTATTTCCTGAACGGAGGTGCATCTCACTGAAACATGGAGTTATGAGACACGTCTCCATTCAGGAAATCCTTTCCACAGTTTGTGTCCAGCGAGCAGAGCAGCACTGTGGCTAATCAACTTTTCATGAGAACAAGATTTACAGTAGAAACACGACCAGTCAGCATTGTTTGTGAAGCCATTGTGCCGAGAGGTTGAACCTACGATACAACCAACTTTATGAAACATTAGAAGAAGCACCACATTAAGAGCACCAAGAGTTATTTATTTGTAGCAAGAAAAAAACTTCATTTTTCAAATGCTAAAAACTTCACAGACACAAGAATGTACTTAATCTATCCTGATGGGATAGTTTTATTGATAATGTGAATATTTCCACTTATTGCACTTTTCTTTCATTTCAAATATTTGACTTTTGAAAACCTTGATTTGTTGCTGCTACAAGAGCCAGTTTACTTCATCTTTGCTGACGAGATGAAGCAGCTCTTTGTATTTTCTTTGGAGAGGGGTAGTGTGAGAAAACTTTGCCCTTTATGTGTACCTGTCTTGCATTTAATAAATATTGACATTTCATTTGCATATTTGTTTTCAGGATGGGATTTTTCCAGTTAACATGATTTTCTTCATTTTTTTTGATTTCCCCGTAGGGATGAGAACCTTTCACATTTAAACCGATATGGTACCGGTACTCAACGGTACCAATTTTCAATACGTTTATGTGGTAATGCATGTTAATTTGTTTAATAATGAAATCTCAATTTTTCACTTTACCGTATTGAGAAATAAATATGGTAAATTGAAAAATGTAGATTTTATCACTTAACGAATATGTAAGAATAACATCTAACTGCTTGAATTGTAACGTTGCAGTTACACAAATTTCTTCAACATGAAAACCCTGAACTACAACTATGCAGTGTTTTTTCTTAATGCTCAAACTAAAAGCAGCTCCACGTCCTTCCTGTTCCTTTCCTCTCTGGAAACTCTGTGATGACGCTCCATGGAGGACAAACATCTAGTGCTAAACCAGGAGATTCCTCAGATTAGAAGTATTCCCACCGCTGGCCTCGCACGTCACAAATATTGCATTGAGCGTAATCTGCATGGTATTTTGAAAAGTGGAGCGTCTGGAGGGGTTCCCCTCCGCCATGCTGCTCCGTGGTCTGAAGCTGCTCCTCATGTCATTACACTCCTGTGCTGCAATGCTGGGTTCAAGTCTGGCTCTGAAAATCCACAACTCTTCCACTTCTCACAGTCACAAGAATGCCTTCAGGTACAAAAACATAGTACTGTTTGATTTTTCCGTGAATTGGTACTCAGTAGTACCAACAGAATTGATTCGGGACATATAACAGTACAGAATTCTGTACCCCACCCTAATACCCGGTTCGACTTTATACTTACCTTATCTTACCTTTTGAGACAAACATGTGTACATGTCATACCTGCCTGGAGAGAGTTTATTGCCTCCTCATTAAATCAACAATCATAATAATATTAAAGCAAACAGAGCTCTGGTATCGGGACTAGGGATGGGGCCAATCCAGTATCGGATTCTGAAACCAAAGTAATTCACGGATCCTGGTCTGCTTCATGTTACTGAAATGACTCCACAGTGTTTCCTTGCTGCTGCTCTGCTCGCTGGCTGCAAACTGTGGTAGGGATTTCTTGCCTCATAATAATCACGAGGTACCATGTATGTATTGCAGTCCACACAGGGGGTACCATGTATGTAGTAGTGCAGTCCACACAGGGGGCACCATGTATGTAGTGCAGTCCACACAGGGGGCACCATGTATGTAGCGTTTTGGTAGTTTGGCTGTCAGTTATGATTATTAATTATCAAAGACAGTTATTAATTATTATTATTGAAAATTGAATCTGATTTGTATCAGACACCTCGGGAGCTCCACCTGTGTAACAGGAAATTACAGCCAATCCAGTTCTGTCAGTCTGATAAAATAATCTAAACTGTTAACTTGGAATTTGAATTAATCGTTAAATTAATTACAATTACCACAATTAACAGTAAAGCTTGAAGGATTTTGGGGTTCTTGACACAGAAGAGTCGAGATTTCATTCACCTTTGTGCTCATTAATAAGACAGCAAGTATGATTCAAAAAATTATATTTCTTTAGTGTGTGTGTGTGTGTGTGTGTGTCTGTGTCTGTGTCTGTGTCTGTCAGTCAGAGCTAACATTGGTTTACAGGTTGATAACTACTCCTGATATCATGATCAATAGAATTCAGTCACTGTAGTAGAACCAGCATCTTCATCAAGGTAAACATCTATACAGAGCATCAGGATGAACTGATCTCACGTTCTCACCCAGGTGGTTGGTACCACTTCCTTCACCTCTCTGAAGAAGGAGTTTGGTTGTTGTCCAGGCTGAGAGAAGCTGCTGGTTCTGGAGCTGGTAGCAGGAGGAGGAGGAGGAAGAGAAGACCAAGTTGATGGTTCAGGAGAACAAGAAGACCAAGTTGATGGTTCAGGAGAACAAGAAGACCAAGTTGATGGTTCAGGAGAACAAGAAGACCAAGTTGATGGTTCAGGAGGAGAAGAAGACCAAGTTGATGATTCAGGAGGAGAAGAAGACCAAGTTGATGGTTCAGGAGAGTCTTCCTTTGCAGCCTCATGGTTGTTCCCTTGTCCAGACCAGAGGATCTGGTCGCTCAGGTCTGTGATGGTTTTATTGCTTGTTGAGGAAAAAGCACAAAGAGGTTCTGTGAGGTGTCGTTTCCTGGTCTTGTCCTGGAGGAACCGGTTGGTCTTCCCTGGTTGATGGGAGATCAGACGCTGGGTGCTGGTCTCTGGTCTCTGGATCCAAGGGAAGGTCTGACCCTGGTGGTCGGTCAGAAGAGGAGGTGAGGAGTTGAGGTCTTTGGTTGCAGACGTCTGGGGTTACCTGCTTCCAGCAACCTTCCTCCTCCGTTGAAAAGGAGGAGCAACGCTCTCTAGAGAACCTCTCCAAAAGGCTTTTGGTAAGGTGGGGGCATTTCAAGAAGTGGAATCCTGGGAGCCTCCACCAATTAGTGACTGGCTGAGTGCATTGGGGGGCAGTCAGTCTCCATTGAGCAAAAAGGGGGGGTGGATTTGCATGCATGGGACTGCAGTGGCAACAGGACCCCCCTGCGGTGAGATGCTCAGGGACAAATGAAGATTGTTTTTCATTAGAAATGAACCAACTTTCTGTGGTCTTGAGATCCCAACACTGGACTGGATTTCCTGAAGGGAGGCGGGTCTCAATGAGACCAGGAGGAATGAGTCAGGAAATCCATTCCACAGTTTGCAGCCAGCGAGCAGTCTAGGGAAGTAGCACTGTGCTATCCAACTTTTCATGGCAACATGTTGCTGTTTGGATGGATTATACTCTCAAAACACCACAAAGCAACACAGCAACATGCAATGTTTGCAAAGAAACAGCAATGTGCAATGTTTGCCAAGCAGCAGCAACATGGGTGTTTGCAAAGCAACGCGGCAACCTGGATGTTAGCAAAGCCGTAGCACAGCGAGGCGGCGCCCTGCAGCCAGACGTCAGCGTTTTCAAACTCCAGCACTGACATCAAAACAATGACCAGCAGCTCCTCCAGGCTGTCAGCAGGCGATTCACACCTCCGTGAAGCTGCGTCCTACTCCACGCTAAACTCCCTGAAAATAGTCCCAATGGTTGGAGCTGCGTTAGAGCTGGAAACATTGTGTTGCTGCTGCCTTGCTCAAGAGTTTCCCCAGGGATTAATGTGTATACTGTATATGTACAAATATATCTTTTCTTTTTAAATTTGGTGAGTGCAGCTTATGTTCATTTTTACAAAATAGTGTACACTGTACTGTCTGTGGCCCATATTGACGTGATCATCGACATCAACATTTTTCACAATTACACACTTAAATCATTATATTACTGTACAGGCAGAACATGTCCTACATTTTCAGCAAACTGCACCACATTCCTGTCCTGTCCATTCCTACATGACCCTGGTTCCTCTGGGTCACTTTTGAAGTGGATTCAGTGCAGTCTTTTTCGCAATCGCACTAAAATTACACCTAATTGAAATATTGCTGTCAAGGCAGATTTTTTAAAATTCCCTAAAAAATGTAATTGTTTTCAGCAAACTGCACCACATTCATGCTCTACATGACCCTGGTTCATCTGGGTCAGTTTTCAAATGGATTCACTGAAGCTTTTTTTCACAGTTACACCATAAAATACACCCAATACATGTACTGCAGTACAGACTGATTAAATAAATATCTCACAGGGACAATAAAAGTATATCTGAACTTATTCAGGATGGTGTAGTGACATTCTCTCTCTCTCTCTCTCTCTCTCTCTCTCTCCTCTCCCCCCCTTTAATTTCTGTATATATTTAAATAAATATCCAATCGCTTCCAACATGTACTTGTGTTTTTTTTTTTTTTTTTTAATCTCACACTAGTATAATAGAGCAGCCAGTGGATCCACATGCTGCACAAGGTGCCTTTGTTGTACACTGACCGCCTGCCGTACAGAATGTCTGTGGCGCTGCTGAATATTATGTCTTTGTCCTTATTAGTATGAGAGACTGACAGCAGGTCACCAAGAGGACCACCACCACTGATTTCTGCAGTACATGTACTTGTTTATTCAGAAAACAATTACAGAAACATATTACAATGTATTTGGTCGAATTCATACATTATCCAAGCTTAAACATTTCCATTAAACTTTGTGCAAGTAAAAAGTTGTTGAGCTCAAAATCCTTAATCAAGCCCTGATCAACATGTTACTCACCGCAATGCTTTGCATTTCAGTTTTTTTCTGTATTCGGTTAAACTTCACGTTTTATGGTCCTAATAATTTAAGGAGACCATATTAGACCTTTACTCATGACTGCTTTGGCTTTCAGAGTTTTCTACCGTCAATCTTCGTTTCCAGCTGCTTCTGTTCTGAGTTCTAACTGGTAAAAGGCCTGTGAAGTGTGAGGTTGTCTGGTGCTAGACTGGTGATGATAGTTAATAGAGAGCTAATGGATAATAAAGCTTAAATTCCTTTGTTTTCCAGGTACAGAGCAATAGTGTTGACATGGAGGACACCTGAGGACTGCTGGACACATCGGATGACTCGTTTGACCTCAAGCAGATTGGATCGATTCTGCTGCAGAGCTCCACTTGGATCCAGTCCAGCTGCTCACTCGTGTGTCCTGAGGGAAGGTACCATGGAACTGTTGACAGAAACACGGAGCTGCATGGTCTTTAATTGAGTCTGCCTCCATCTGACTCTGTCCGCTATTTATTTGATATCGAGGTGACGTAGCGCTGAGGACAACATTTGGCCCAGTTAAAAGCACGAACTCTTCACCTTCAGTTAAAAGAGCCCTCTTGTTTATAGATTAAGATTGACCAGCACCTCCGCCCCAGCTCTCCCATGTTCAGTATTCAGCCCGTAGAAATAAAGTAGTCTGCTCCCAGCCCAAACATTGCCGCTGGATTACTTCACAGGAACAACCTTTGCTATTTGTGGAGGTTTTTTGCACAGGAGGCTGAAGTTGTGGGCGTGGAGCCATCAGTCATGAGTACCGGAGAGCTGCATCATCTGGACTATTTAAATGAGAATGAACTGATGGAGATGGATACTTTTATTCACCGCATTGACTCTACTGAGGTAATCTATCAGCCACGGAGGAAGAGGGCGAAGCTCATCGGGAAGTACCTGATGGGGGATCTCCTAGGAGAGGGGTCTTATGGAAAAGTGAAAGAAATGCTGGACTCGGAAACACTTTGTCGCAGGGCTGTCAAGATACTGAAGAAGAAGAAGCTTCGGAGGATTCCCAACGGAGAAGCCAATGTGAAGAAGTGAGTGTTTTTGTATTTCTATCCCTGCACTCTCCATTCTCATGCATATCTCCAACAGGATCCCAACAACCTATCAGGGTGAGGCACCTTGCTAAGACCCTCTGCTGTTCTGTGGGTGCATTCTCCCAGCATTTAAAAGTTTAATCCACTCATATGCTCCATTTACAATGTCCAGAAGAGTTGGGTTTATGGTGAATCATTCCTGGTGAACTTTACACTCCGAGGCTTTAAGAAGACCCATTGTGCTCAGACAGACAGAGACATGGCAGTCAGGGAAGCCTGTTAGTCTTGTTGGCCTATTAATACACCACCTTCCTTCTTTGTGAGTCACATCTGGAATGTCGATCTGCATTGTGGTCAGTGCAGATCTACAGTGAGAAGCCCTGCAGAGCTTCAGACGGGCATTGGCTGGACCTTTTACGATCTGAGTCAGCATGATGAAAATCTGATAGATCTTCTTTTATAATGGCTGTGCCACCATGAAATGGACCAATCATGTCTGCTCTACTCTGATAGTGTTATGTTTTTGGCTGAACCATATACATCTCCTCACTTTCATTTTAAATTTCCTCTCCCAGAATCCACACAGGAAAAACCCAGATGCAATTTTAGTTGTTGATATACATCTCTAATACGTCGTCAAAACCTTTCTGAAGGAAATTCCTCATCACAGTCAAACACTTTTATTCCACGATTTAAATTTGGCAAATCATCCCTGGTTTGTTGACATCCTAGTGCCACGCAAATGATCAGCCATCGGTTTCACTACATTCAGACTTGTCTTGAGACTTCAAGACTCTTTGTTTGACATAGTCTGGAGGTTTTTCTCCCTGGATCGGTCAAATGTTGATATTCTGGCTGGAGCTGCCGCCATGCCGTCTTTGATATCCCAGAATCCCTTGGGGCAGGTTTCCCAATACGCCGTCAGTCAGGAAAGGTCAACACTTTGATGGATCCAGATTCTGGTTTGTCTGTAAACATCTGGACTTTGTGTGATGGAGTTGGGAAACTGCAGGTTGACATGAGTTGTTTTGGTGTGTTGCTTTATTCTCTGGGCAGAATCACACATTTATGGGAAGGACAGTTTAAAGATTGTTCTGCTAGAGAGGAACTTTAACCTGCAAAATCTCCACTGCGCGCATGATGACGGTCTCTTCTTAAACTGCACATTAACTTGTCCACCGTACTGAGAAGCCTCATTCCTCAGAACCAGTCCATGACCAAATAGACTTTTGTGCATTTTATTAGTTTATATTCACAATATTTAGTTCACACTACTAATTAAGTGAAAATGCACACAGCAAGACCTAATTACATGTGTAACATGTTTGCATATTAATCATAATAAATGTATCCCAAAATATGTTTTGGCATTACATTTATTCACTTATGTAATCCTACATTTGTTTGACCTCTTTCTATATTAATCATATTTTCTCGACTAAGTCACAACTAATGTATCACTACTGCCAAAGAATGCCTCAAGAAAAGAGAAAAACACAGAAGTTGTACTGGTATATCAGACACATTGATTTTTCCATCAAATTATAAAGAAAGCCCTCTGGGGCTTCAGTACAAACCACATTTTAGTGACGTTGCTGTTTTTGAATGTTTGTCTGAATATAAATCGCATGCTTGTAAATGGTGCGACTTGACAGCTAGGCTATATCGGATTCATTTATTCCTTGTGAGTTACTGAACTAAAGTAACTCCTCCAAAATATGTGTCTCTCCAAAGCTGTTAATCTGAGGGTAATCTGAGGTCCTCTTAAACTGGACCCAAACACTGAGGTGAGGTTCAGCTCAAGGAACCTGTGGCGGCAGTAATAAGATAGAAATGTGAAACTGATAAAACATTAATTCTGAGCGAATTAAGTGTTACGTGACAATCCCATTGACTGATAAGGACATTAACAAGTTTCACCAGCTGCTCCTCCTGCCGTCTGATGGTGGTTTCAAGTTTTTCAGGAAGAAGTCTCGACATGCTTTTAATCAGATTCAGAGGACTTGTGGTCGGTGCAGCTGCAGCTGATGAGTGTTTGAACACACGTTGGACTGCTGTCACATCCCGTCTGCAATGGCTGAACGAGCAGCACTAACTCAAACCTAGTACACAGGGATAGATCTTCTAGATCACTAGTCGAGCAGATTAGTGAGCCATGGGTTGCACTAGTCCTGCAGACTTTGCACTAGTCCCGCACCCAGTGAAATATATTTTGTTAAACAAATACAGTTTCATGTTACATTAAAATCCTGATCATAGAAATGATAGCTTTTTTTTAAATGCTCCATTTTGTGTTTGGCGGTACATCATCTTAGAGTTTTCTTCTTTTATGGTACACGGCAACAAACTAGAAAAACTAAACTCAGAATGTGGTCACCCCCTGCCTGGAATGCCTGTTCACCTCAATATATTCATTATTCAATGTTTCCAGGCCTTGACATTAAGGATTTTGACATCTTTGTACTTGTCCAAAGTTTAATGGAACTCTATAAGCTTGGGTAAAGTCTGAATTCCACCAATAAATCCATTGTAAAATGTTTCTGGAATTGTTGTTTGAATAAACTTGAGGTATATCTGACTCCAATTAAAAATGATTAGACAAACATAATAGGATATTACAAATTATTTTTACAGTTTAACTTCTTTCCATGAGAGTATCCATGCAGGTTCTGACATAGTACTGAAACATTTAGCCTATCAGAGTTCATTTACATATTTCATTTATTTACACATTAACACAGTCATTTCAATTACCTTAGAATAGTTGAAAACACTCTTTATTATATACAAGTACTGCATTAATGATTTAAAGGGAAGAATTAAATTCTTGTGCATACTAGAGGATTAATGAGTAAATAGTTTTAGACAGAAAATAAATTGTAGTATCATACATTAACTGACAGTATTCAGTGACTAGAGTACACCAATAAAAAGACACAAACTGATGCATGACAGAGTGCAGTACTGTAGAACACAAACTGACAAAATGTGGATCCAGTTTGTCACTAAAGTATTTAGAAAACAAATATTGAAGCACAATTCATGAACATTGAAAAGTTCTTATTTCAGGATTCTGATGGAGGGACAGCTTCAGGAACTTGCTCATCTATACTGCAGTAGGGAAGCACCGAGCCACGTTGTTTCACTTCTGATCTGATCCTGATACTTTAATTTGTATATCTGCTGATACTATTCTGATAGCAGAGCTCTGTTTGCTTTAATATTATTATTATTGTTGATTTTATATGAGGCTGTAATAAACTCCTCTCTACAGTAAAGTATGAAATGTACTAATGTATTAGGGTTGTTCGGTATACCAGTACTGTATTGGTATTGCCCTGCTGAGACCTTTAAAACGATACTATACTGGGCCCGGCCGGTACCGGTATCTATATTTTATTTTTCTTTAACGTCGCTGCGTAGTGTCACTGTGTTGTAATCTGCACAGAGGAGAGTCAGTCTCTCTGTGGGGGGAGCGTCGGCCGGCTGCTCTTCTTTCTGACTTTCATTCACTATGGATTTTGTAGACGTGGGAGCGGTGAATGACCGGGCATCCCTCTAGGAGAGCCTTCGTTGATGGAGGCTGCGCGTGACATACTTTTCTCTTTACACGATCGTGTGTGTGTGTGTGGGTGTTAGGGGGGTGTCAGGGTATCCTGACAACACTATAATGTATACATGTTTCCTGCGGCCGGTGGTGGACATCCTCTCTGTGCCTGCTCACTGCTTTCACTGTCTGAACATTCCTTTCTGCTTACACTGCGTTGCCATGGCGATGGGCATGCTTGTGCTGGCATTGATTGAGCGGCGTTGCTCACATTCACACAGCAACTCCCAGAATGCCGTGCCTGGAATTGCATGTGTGTGCGTGCGGCACAGTGTGCAGTGAGTTGTGAGTTGCTGCTCAGTCGCTGAAATCCTTTCAGCTCCGCACACTTGAACTCAGACTGGATGCACGGCAGCACTCACTGGAAATGAGATGAGCGGCGATGCTAATGCCGTTCGTTGGATGAGAGCTGGCTGAAGAGCACAGACAGGCTTTATTTCTTGTTCTAATAATAGCCCTGGTCCATGTCTGAGGCAGCAGTGCAGTGAAGCAGCAGTAACGTCTGAGAGTTGGAGCAGCCGAGGCCCAGAATATCCATGAGTCAGGAGGAAGACTGGATTAAGGCGAAGCACCCAAAGAGCTCGTAAACTGCAGTGATGAGAGAGGGGGGGGGGGGTTATTTATTTCAGGCTTCCCTCCTTGCAACTCGGACCTGTCATCCAGCGACACGTTAAATCACCAGTATTTCCACAAGTGAAAATACTGGTGAAAGGAACCAACCAATCGCTGCCATATTACCATGGAGATGAAATTATGAGTGGTTTCCTGCTGTGTTAATGCTGAAGGCACAGGTGACATACAGGATAATATTATTCTACATTCTAGGTTATTATGGACTTATCGTAGCTGTTGTGATGTCTATTTCTTTGTAGCTCCTGAGCAGAAGTCAGGATGAAAAAGAATGGGTGGAGGCTAAACTTGATGATGAGTGAATGAGTTGTTACTGCAGTGGAGACTAAATGAAATGATTGTGCTGAACCGTCAGTCTGACAGGTTTATTTGTAAGTACGTACCAGATATTTCAGTCAGATTTGTGCTGCATCCATCTGAGCTGATGTGGATCTGATCTCAGCTGAGCTTCACACGACAAATACACTCAAACTCCACCCAGAAAGGTTCCAACCTGGATTTAAAGTTCTTCTCCCACGATCCACTCAGGAAAAATGTTGGATCCAGTTTAGGTCGTTGGTGTCCATCTCTTAGACATTGTCAAAACCTTTCTGAGGGAAATTTGTCTTTACACTCAAACAAACACGTATTTTCAGCATTTATATTTCACGAAAGATATCCAGGTTTGTTTTAGCGTCACGGAAACGCTGCAAGATTCTTGAAGCAAGATCCCGTTTGACCACTGGATCTCTCCACATCTCTCTGGAAAAACCATCAGTTCCACTACATTCAGACTTTCTCCAGGATTCAAGACTCTTTCTTTGACAAAGTCTGGAGCTTTTTCTCCCTCAATCGGTCAAATGTTGATATTCTGGCAGGAGCTGCCACCACGCCAGGTTTCCCAAGATGGCGTCAGTCAGGAAACATCAACAGTTTGATGGTTTTTCTGTAAACTTCTGGACTTTGGTGTGAAGGATTTAGGAACCTGCAGGTTGGAATGACATGGTCTGGTCTGGTTTGTTCTCTGGACAGAATGTCTCCTTTATGGAAGGACAGGTTAAGGCTTGTTCTAGTAGAGGAACTTTAAACCCAGACCCTTCTTGTTATTGTTTTTTTTTTATACCTTTATTCCTACATTAAGTCTCATTGAGACATAATTTCTCCTGTTCTGAGGGCAGGCTCACTTTTCAATGTCCATGTCAGTTGATGCGTTGTCGTTGGTGTGTTGGGATATCAGACACGGATGGTTTGTAGCTGAATAACACTCCATTGGGGAAGAAAATGACTGGACGCTGTCTGATCTCTGGAGTTTTAACCGTGTGTCTCAATGGACTTTACAGTATTGCATTGAAAGGGTTTATTACTGCTTCCTTTATACTGCATCAACTATCGGTTCAGATCAGTGAAATCTTGGAAAGACGTGAGAAAGTGTTCAGGATCATGAGACTGTCATTAATGTTTACACTGAACTTGGTGAAAGAGGCTGTTTGTGGGTGAAATTGGATTTCTGTGTTGGATTGCTGGTGATTTAAACATCTCCAAGCGAGCTGCCGGGTTATTTGTCTACTTAATGACCAGGAATGAACTAGTACTCGTTTACTGGGGCTGAGCTGACCAAGTCCCACGGTGCCATGCTTTCCATGAAACTTTCGTCAGTCCCAGACAAAACCTTCTGCAACTTTCTGAAGCGTGTTCTAGCATTTGTTTCCTCTTTTTCTCTTTGAATTGCTGGAAAAATGTAAAGTGATTAAAGTACATAAATGAAGTCTGAGATACCAGCAGAGAATAGGTGATTCTATTAAATTGTGTGTGTGTGTGTGTGTGTGTGTATGTGTGTGTGTGTGTGTGTGTGTGTGTGTGTGTGTGTGTGTGTGTGTGTGTGTGTGTGTGTGTGTGTGTGTGTGTGTGTGTGTGTGTGTGTGTGTGTGTGTGTGTGTGTGTGTGTGTGTGTGTGTGTGTGTGTGTGTGTGTGTGTGTGTGTGTGTGTGTGTGTGTGTGTGTGTGTGTGTGTGTGTGTGTGTGTGTGTGTGTGTGTGTGTGTGTGTGTGTGTGTGTGTGTGTGTGTGTGTGTGTGTGTGTGTGTGTGTGTGTGTGTGTGTGTGTGTGTGTGTGTGTGTGTGTGTGTGTGTGTGTGTGTGATTTCTCATGCTCTTTCTTCTCTTTGTTTACAGAGAGATTCAGCTGCTAAGAAGACTCCAACACAAGAATGTGATTCAGTTGGTTGATGTGCTCTACAATGAAGAGAAGCAAAAAATATATCCTTTAATTCATTTCAAACATGTGTGCAATCACATACATAAAGTCATATCCATATAGTTTGTATAGGGTTAAACCTAAGTTGAATTTGAGTTGTATATATTAGTGCTCTCAATCGATTAAATTAATTAAACAAATTAATTGTACAATTTTCTGTAATTGTGATTAATCGCATAGTTTTTCTTCTGAAGACTGAAGCTTGTAATGGATATTTATTCAGGGAAAACCACAGAATTAATGTCGACTCAGCACACAGAGACTATCTTTAAATTCAAAGACTATTTTTTATAACCTCCTTTTAGCTTTTGGTGAAACTGTTTCTCTCAATGATCAGCAAAATAATACAAACATGAATTAATTAATAAACATCTAACATCAGTCTGGGTTTTCTTAGAGTGCAGCTCCACCACTTTGGGGATTTAATACTTCTAGAAACAAAGTGGTAAACTTATTACATGAACTAAGTGGCAGTAATACATACACACACACACACACACACACACACACACACACACACACACACAGTATAGAGGAGAGCCAGGGAAAGAGGATAAATTAATATTTTAGCAGTATTTCCTCCAGCTTTAGCAGTTTGGAGGCTCCTGGTCAGCCAACATGGCAACCTGCTGTTTGGCTGCAGAATTACTTCTGTGGTCGTTAAATTCGGCTTTTCAAAGTAAAACTAATGACTTTTACTTTTTCAATCAGCCGTCAGGAAACTTTAAAGTGAAAATTTCTACCTTAATATTATTCCACTGAGTACTATGCTGCTCTGTGGTCACAGTGCTGCACCCAGAGACGCTCATGATGCTGCTCTGGTAAGGGAGTTAAAAAAACAATAAACTGTGTTAATTATGTAAAAAGAAATGTAACGAGTTAAACATTTCAACTCAATTAATTACATTAATGCGGGGGTTTTTGACAGCACTAACATATATATATATATATATATATATATATATATATATATATATATATCCCTTTTGATGAGAATATAAATAAATAGCTTATGAAAATAGTCAGACAAAAGATGATGTATATTTAAGTATACCCACACACTTATAAATATTCATATTCATAAATACATACCTCATATATCTGAGCAACATGCCTGAAAAGTGGTAGAAAGCAGTAAAACTGCTCAAATTCTACCCTTTCTCCAATATTCAATAGTTATATTTTATTATTATCTTTCTGAATTATCCTTCATAGGCTAATTAACATGAGTCGTGTCTGAATCCTATTTTCACTTTTAAGCCTCACAGCTTGACAGCTTCCTAATTGCTTTACATTATTGAAGCAAAAGTTTGTTTGACTTGGCAAGTTTTCACTTGACTCCCAACTTACGTATATGGTGATGGAGTATTGCGTTTGTGGGATGCAAGAAATGCTGGACAGCGTCCCAGAGAAAAGGTTTCCAGTATTTCAAGCTCACGGGTGAGTCTTGGTTTTGCTCGGGCTCTGCTCTCTCTGCTATATTTAGCCTAAGCTCCAGGCCTAAGTTTAGATGGGAGCCTGCAGGGCCCCTGCTGTTCAAATAACTGACCACAGACTGTGTGATGGTACTGATAAATAGTGTCCACTGTGTCTATAAGCCTATCTGCTCTGCTCTCTCATCTCTTTTTGCAGGTACTTTTGCCAACTCTTAGATGGCCTTGAATATTTGCACAGCCAGGGAATAGTTCACAAAGACATTAAACCAGGGAATCTGCTGCTGACCACGGATGGCGCACTTAAAATCTCCGACCTGGGAGTAGCAGAGGTGAGTCCGGACCGGACTGTGTGGTTCTTTAACCTTACAGGACCTTAAACACTCCAATCCTCCAACTCCATGATGTTACACTTCCTCATGTTTTTTTTTGTTTTGTTTTTCAAAATGAACCATGAATGTCATCGGCTGTTGAGATCCAGAGAGATGACATTCATTTGAAATATCTTGAGTTTTCATAGAAAACCTGTTAAACATCTGGTTTTGCACTCTGTCTTCATTTTTATTCTAGCTCATCTTTACTTTGCTTACTGTAAATTTAGATTTTAAAAATGTGTGTTTTGATGACACTGAGTTGAATGACTGTGGCAACTCCCTGACCCTCTGAGTCTCTGCTCTTAATGCCTCCACTGAAGTTCACTTGAATTTGAGTTGTATTGATTTAGTCTGTAGAGGGGATAAACCTGCAGCAGCTCATAAAGATCATTCAAAGAAAGGATTAAACCTTGATTTTCCTGTGCTTTCCCAAATGAAGAATGTCTGAAAGAAAATCAACAATCAGTTTTCTGCTCTCCAGTGTTTTATTCAACTTTGTGCATGTTTACGAGGATCTGATGCTTCATTATCTCTGAGGACGTTAAAAAATGATATTGGGACATTTCAAGTCAATTGCATTTGTGGGATTGGCAGCAGAGTGAGCAGCAACCATGAAACATCTGCCAAAATCTGAGTAACTTCAATAATTAAGGATTGTGAACTCCTTTGTTCACGTCTGAAGAGGCATTAACGGACCCCAGAGAATTGACCCCAGGATAAAGTCTGCTGCCTCCGTCTTTCAGGCCCTTCACCCCTTTGCAGAGAATGACACGTGTTGTACCAGCCAGGGCTCGCCAGCCTTTCAGCCTCCAGAGATCGCCAATGGACTGGATACCTTTTCAGGCTTTAAAGTGGACATTTGGTCTGCTGGAGTAACACTGTGAGTGGCCCTTTGTGCATGTTCCCTTTCATAGCGTTGTAAAGCCGCTGGTTGCTCCTGACTCTGTCCTCTTGTCTCAGATACAACATTACAACCAGTCTGTATCCGTTTGAGGGAGACAACATCTATAAGCTATTTGAAAACATTGGAAAAGGAGACTACACTATCCCTGAGGAGTGTGGCCCCCTGCTGTCGGACCTGCTGCGAGGTGAGTGCTGGACACCACGACGGGTCGGGACCATGACGTAGTTGCCGTTGAGGTGTTAGTTTAGGATCGGGCCAGCAGTGGCTGGACTCATAGTTCAATATAGTTTTAAAGCTGCAATTTCTTTTTTTATTATACTTTTTTTTATAAGCAGAATTTCAGGTATAGATTGACCAAACAATAAATAAACAAATAAATAAAAGAACAATAAACAGCCAAATGTAACAGAGAAACCAAGCCTGTAGGAAGGAGTTAATAGTGATAGAAAATAAAGTATCAGTCACAGTATTTTTCTTCATTTCAGCATGGCCAATGTCCTGACAGTGCCTTTCCATAAAGTCACCATTTCTGCCATCTTTTTATAAATGAATCTTCCCTTAATTCCAACATAAAAGTCAATCTTTCCATTGACTTTATTTCTTCAATCTGCCCGAACCAATGTTTCCGCGTAGGAGGGTGGGCTTTAAACCACTTCTTAGTTATTGTTTTTCTTGATGCTGTAAGAAGAGTCCGAACCAGATATTAGTCTTCCTTCAATGTAGCTGGAAAAACATGGCCAAAGTACAAAACATTGCATGAGAATGGAATGTCAGAACCAAGTACAGCAACCAAGACAGACTGTATATCTTTCCAGAATGATTTCAGTTTTACACCAGTCCAGAAAAGGTGTGTCTTTACAGCCACATTGTCTCCAGCAGGGCTGAGGCTCTGAAGAGGCCTCACTGCTGATCTTAGGTGGAACGAAATCTCTATTAAATTAGTTCAAATAAAGATCCTGAGCTGCTGAGAACTTGTAGAAGTATGTTGAGATTCACACATTTGATACTGTTGAGATGTTTACATTCAGTTTGTTTTCCCATCTGAGTTTCAGATGTAGTGATGAAATACCTCCACATTCTCTCATGTTTTCATGGAGGATAGAAGTGACCTTAAGACATTCACTGTTTGACCTGTATGCATGGGTTCTAATTTCATTCACAGGGTTTATTTCTTTTGGGTCCTCCATCTTCAATTCATTATTGTAGTAGTCTCTAAACTGAATGTACCTAAACAAATCCCTACTATGGAGGGAAAACTTTTCCTTTAGCGTTTGAAATGACTGCAGTTCATTATTCTCTGACGGGACACACCGCCCTCATACCTTCAGCTGCCCATTTCCTGAATGTGAAGTCATTATCTCTTGGTTTAAACTGAATATCAAAGGCTATCCATCGAAGTACACTGTTGTCTCTTATTAATTTATATTGCTTGACAAATTTAAACCCCATCCATAGTGTTCCATCAGTTATCCAGTCTATCTTGTCTTTGATTAATGAAGGAATTTCTTTTTCTCCAATAGCCGACTGTATCGGGGAGCCGTCCACATCTATCTCTATTTCCTTCCATCTTGCAAAGTATTTGTTGTTACACCAGAGATACAAGTATTTCAAATATTATTTCAAATTTGGGCGTGCCAATCCTCCTTTACATTTGGCCAGTTGTAGTGTTGAGTATCTTACTCTGGGCCTCCTTCCATTCCAGATAAATCTTGAAAAACTTTATCCCACAATCCAAAAGGACTTTGGGGGACCTCTACTGGCAAAGCTTGGAATAGGTACAGCGGGCTAGGGACAATGTTCATAATAATTACACCAATCCTGCTGTCAAAGTCCAGTGGGTAGGTAGCCCATCTTTCAATATCGATTTTAATATTTTGAACAATTGGATTATAGTTTGCCTCTCATAATTTAGATTTTTTACGAGATTTATGCCTAAATATTTTATTGATTCCATATCCCATTGTAGATTATACCTACATTTCATTGCCTCTGTCGACTTATAGTTAAATGACAAAAGTTGTGTAATTGCAATATTCACCTTGTAACCAGCGTAATAATTGAAGTCTTCCAGCAGGGAGGTTTCAGGCTCGGTTAAGTTCAGTAAAATGTCATAAGCAAATATACTAATTAAATGACCCTTATTTCTAAGTGTGATTCCCTGAATGTGGCCATGTTGGCAGATTGCCTGGGCCAGTGGTTCATTATAGAAAGCAAATAATGCAGGACTAAGGCAACAGCCCTGTCTAGTCCCTCCTTCCAATGCGATTGCTGGAGATGGAGATCCCTTGATTTTTATGGTCGCTGTTGGTTTCTGGTAGAGTGTTTTAATACTGGGTACCGATTGTTCATTGAAGCCAAATTTATCTAATGTTTGGTATAGGAATTGCCAATTCACTCTATCGAAGGACTTGTCGACATCTAAGCTGAGGAGTATTGCAGCGGTACCGTTTTGTTCTATTTGGTCTCTTACATGTAATGTCCTTCCAATATTGTCTTGTGTTTGCCGAGTTTTCACAAATCTTGTTTGATCTTCATCAGTTATTTCCGGGAGATTTCCAAGTCTTTTTGCGATAATTGCAGTGTAAAGTTTATAATCTACGTTAAGAATTGGAATTGGTTTATAGTTATATGTATATTCCTGATCTTTCCGCTCCTTTGGAATCGCTGTAATGATTGCCATGATGGCGGAAGTTTACCTTCTTCTTTGATGAGATCATTTCAATAAAAGATTGTTATATTCTATGGCTTTCTTTTTTTGTTTGAGGCTGCAAAAGCAATCAGTTTGCCATGTAATACTGCCTTCAGTGAGTCCCACAGTATAGAAGGATCTACTGTACCATTATTGTTGAATTCCAAATATTCTTTTATTTCCAGTTTAATCAATTCCACAGTTTTTTTGTTGTTTATCATTCCTACAATTAGTCTCCGAGCTGTATTCTTCCTCCTTTTATCTAAGTGAACTGTAAGGTAAACTGCACTGTCATCAGATATATCAGAAACCCGTATTCTACATTCTTTCACCCTATAACAATCACTTTTTGGCATTCAAAAACAATCTAACCTAGAGTATGTTTTATGTGGAAACGAGTAGTGAGTATACTTCCTGTCTCGGGGGTGAACATATCTCCAGACATCAGTAAATCCAATTTCTCCACAAACTGTGGTGATAAATTTTGATATATTATTCTTAGTTTTCATCTGATTAGTTGTATCAAGGTATTGGTACATTAGAATCTCCACCACATATCCAGATCCCCTCTGCTTCTAGAGCTATAACATCAAAACATGATTCAAAAATAATGTCTTACTGCCAGGAGGTGCATAAAAATGAATTAAAGTTTCTATATCTTCCTCCAACTTCCCCTTTAAGATAAGGTATATTCCCTCTTTTTCCTTTATTTCCTTGTAAGGTTCAAACTCGGCTCCATTAGTTACCAGAATTGCAATCCCTCTTCTGTGACTTTGTACTTATGAGTTATAATAGGGTTTTTTAAAGCCATATTGTTTTGATTTCTCGTCTTGTATTTGAGTTTGATGTGTCTCTTAAAAAAGTAATAAAACCCCAAACTGCCCCCATTGGAGTGACGGTGCCTTGCACGGCTACAGCCTCCAATGGAGTGTGAATGTGTGAATGTGATGAGCTGTGTAAAGCGCTTTGGGGCTGTTGTCAGCGAAAGGGTGCTATAGAAGTTAGTCTATTTATCATTTATTTATCTTTTTAACTTGGCCATTGCTTTTGTTCTTTTAATCTTTTAATCGTATCTTTCCCAATCCATTCACATTAAATGACTCTAGCTTTACCTGATTTGACTGAACAGGACTAAACTTAAAATATCCCATACTATTACATTTCAACAGGCTGAACTTAGGGACTTTAAATGAGAACAACTGGAACATAGGAACAAGCTTGATTTGATTTGATTTATTTATTTATTTTGAACGAATGAACAATTTAAAATGAGTTGAAACAAATGGAAAAGAAAGAAAAGGAAAATAATTATTCAAAAATAAAAAAGCCCATTTTGATATAATACTCTTTGACTGGTTCGAAAAGGGAAAGGAGGAAGCCTCAGCTGATTAAGTCCTTCCCCCAAGGAACGGCTTACAACAAGCAGAAAAAAACAAAACGCAAATAATGGCACGCCCAAAGTCTGAAGAACATTCCCCAGATTTGTATGGGGGGGGGGGCTTCCTCATAGAAAGGGCCCCCTCTCAGGTTGCTACAAGTGTGTGTGTCTGAAATACAGGATCCGAGCCAGCGCTGAACTCCTGTTACTCTTGAGTGTCGGCGTACGAGTGCAATATGGAGTGATAGGGAGGCGCTGCAGCTGCTCCAGCAGCTGTCCACTGCTGCCTGCTTCCTCCGGCACTTCCACGCTGTACCCGTGCCGTCTGAGCTGCTGTGCAGCCTCCCAGGCGCTGCTCTACACCTCCACACCGCTATCCCAGTGGATGTGCATCTTATTGTGTGGTTCTTGAAGCAGGTACCGTCGTCTTTCAGGCTATATGCTTTACGCTGCTGAAGGCCGTGTAATCATGATCAAAATAAAGATTACGATTTTCTGTCGCCATGCTTATTGGATGATCATCTCCTTAGTGCTACACTGCTGGAATTTTATTATGATGGATCTTGGGAGGGGGGGTTAGAGCCTGGTTAAGTGCCAGAGTTCTGTGGGCACGCTGTATCTGCAAATCAACATCTTCAACCAGTTTGAGTTCAGTCTGGAGCAACTTTGCAATAAACTCCTTCACTGCTCCACCCTCCACGCTCTCTGGGCCACCGTGTATCCGCAGCTTGTTTTTTCTGGTTCTCGATTCCAAGTCGATCAATTTATCTTCCAGTTTCTTTTGGTCCTGTATCGTTTTGTTGAAGAGCGTTATCAGCTGCCACACTCCACGTTTCCCTGTCATTGATCCGCCTGGCCACTTCACTAATTGTCTCACTCTGCTCCTGCATGGTGAGCATATTAGTTTCAAGTTGTTAATTAACTTCTCGTTTGAAGTCCAGAAACTCTTCTCTCATGTCTCGCTTGATTTCTTCTTGAAATAATTTGAGGTCTCGTTTTAACTCGGACTGAAAGTCGCGGATCTGCTTGCTTAAAGTTTCAAACCCAGTGTGTTCTGCTGCACCATCGTCATGGTGGCGTTCCTCCCTGTGTGTGCTGCTGCACCATCGTCATGGTGGCGTTCCTCCCGGTGTGTGCTGCTGCACCATCGTCATGGTGGCGTTCCTCCCGGTGTGTGCTGCTGCACCATCGTCATGGTGGCGTTCCTCCCTGTGTGTGCTGCTGCACCATCGTCATGGTGGCGTTCCTCCCTGTGTGTGCTGCTGCACCATCGACATGGTGGCGTTCCTCCCTGTGTGTGCTGCTGCACCATCGTCATGGTGGCGTTCCTCCCTGTGTGTGCTGCTGCACCATCGACATGGTGGCGTTCCTCCAGGTGTGTGCTGCTGCACCATCGCCATGGTGGCGTTCCTCCCTGTGTGTGCTGCTGCACCATCGCCATGGTGGCGTTCCTCCCGGTGTGTGCTGCTGCACCATCGTCATGGTGGCGTTCCTCCCTGTGTGTGCTGCTGCACCATCGACATGGTGGCGTTCCTCCCTGTGTGTGCTGCTGCACCATCGTCATGGTGGCGTTCCTCCCTGTGTGTGCTGCTGCACCATCGACATGGTGGCGTTCCTCCAGGTGTGTGCTGCTGCACCATCGCCATGGTGGCGTTCCTCCACCGGCATGTCTTCTGAGGTTTGTGCTCAGTTTAAGTCCTTTGCCAGTTTATCCAACGTCCCTTTGTTTCTTCCTTTACTTGCCCCCTTCATAGTCCTTACATATGCAAGTTGAGTAGTTTTGTCTCAGGGGGTTTAAAAACACCGTCTGGTGGGAGCTCGGT
The DNA here is from genome assembly GCF_963383615.2 of Lipophrys pholis. Classification (NCBI taxonomy): domain Eukaryota; kingdom Metazoa; phylum Chordata; class Actinopteri; order Blenniiformes; family Blenniidae; genus Lipophrys; species Lipophrys pholis. Next base: position 26,360,677 of record NC_137635.1, on the reverse strand, counting down.
GCTCAGCCTGCCATCCAGCTCTGGAGCCAACCAGAAGTCAGAAAAGCTGCAACTTCAAGGTTGATATCGCAAAGTGTGGGGTCATTGTATGTGAAAATATAATTTCTTAAGCTTCCTCTTACCAATAGGTGGTGCTATGACTATGAACATACTTTAGCATATGGATGTGTTCAGGGCAGCACTGTGATGACGCACCTGACGTTTCAGGCAAATTGCAGCATGTCGAGTTACACATCACTTCCTGTTTCATGGCGAACCATCGTTGCAGCGCCATGGCCACGCCCTTTGAGATTATACTTTCATTTTGATGAGTTTTCCTCTGGAAGGCCTGCTGTATGTACTGACCAAGTTTCAAGTCTCTAAGACTTCCCCCCGAGGAGGACTGTGTTTCAAACGTTTCACACATCATGTAAAATGGCGGCCTTCCTGTTGGTTCCTGTGGCACACTAGTGTGCCGTGAGAGATCGTCAGGTGTGTCGTGGGAAATGATCTAATATCACCTAATTAACCATTGTCGGGTGTCTGTGCTGTAATAAAGTGTGGCAGATAATGTAATACTCTTCTATTTCAGTGGGTGGCAGCAGAGGGCGATAAATGCCTGGAAAGACAAGAGAGTTAGCGCTGCGCGACACGTGACATTGACAGTTTGGGATCACAGCAAGACGAGGCGAGAAAGTGACAGTGATGGAGAAGTTTTTGAGAAGGGAAAATGCAAATGAACAGGGTCCTGGACAAAATTGTGACCCAGATGAAGGCCCTAGTATGAGTGGTCGACAAAAGAAAAAAGACAAGACGGTGAGCTCGAGGCAATACAGTGAAAGCTATCTTTACTTTGGATTTACTTTAACCCGGGATGCGACAGCACCGACTCCGCTGTGCTTGGTGTGTGGTGAGAAGCTATCCAATAGCGCCATGGTGCCAAGCAAGCTCAAACGCCATCTCCAAACGAAACACCCTTCCGTTCAAAACAAGCCGATGCACTAGTTTGTACGCTTACGTACAAACAACGAGAAACAGGCAACTTTTCTGAGAAAAACCACAAAGGTAAACGAGAGAGCCCTCAAAGCTAGCTACCTTGTTGCTGAACTCGTAGCTAAATCCAAAAAGTCCCCCACTGTGGCAGAAACATTAATACTGCCAGCTTGTAAAGCCATTGTAAAGGAGATGCTCGGCCAAAGAGAGAGCTAAAGTGCCTCTCTCAGATAACACAATTGCCAGACGTATTGATGACATGTCTGCAGACATCCAAACTGTTGTTTTGGAAAAGATGCGCATCAGTAAGAAATTTGCTTTGCAACTTGATGAGTCGACGGATATTAGTGGACATTGTCAGCTCTTGGCCAATGTGCGTTTTGTGGATGGAGAAGCCATTAGAGAAAACTTCCTATTTTGCAAGGTACTGCCAGAAAAACCAACAGGAGAGGAAATATTTCGGGTCACGTCGGAATATCTTGACAAAAGCGGGCTTACGTGGGAAAACTGCACAGGTGTCTGCAATGATGGAGCCGCAGCCATGGTCAGGCGCATCAAAGGCTTCGTAAGTAGGGTCAAAGAAAGAAACCCAGATGTTATGGTTACGCACTGTTTTTTGCACCGTGAGGCCCTCGTTGCAAAGACCTTACCAGCAGATCTAGCTCCTGTGTTGGATGATGTTGTGCGCATAGTGAACTTTGTGAAGACGCGACCCTTTGAAATGTTGCTTATTTGCGTCTTTGTGTGAGGAAATGGGAGCGGAACATAAAGTCTTATTGCTCCACACGGAGGTCCGGTGGCTGTCACGCGGCAAAGTGCTGGCCCGTGTGCACGAGCTGCGAGAGGAACTTAAAGTATTTCTGACAAATGAGAGGTCTGATTACTCAAAGCTGCTTGCAAGTAATGAGTGGTATGCAAAGCTGGCATACCTGGCTGATATATTTCATCATCTGAATGAACTGAACACACGGATGCAAGGCCGAAATGAAAACCTGCTGACAAGCACTGATAAAATGAATGGATTCCGTTTAAAGGTGCAGCTCTGGCAACAACATGTGCAGCGTGGCAACCTTGAGATGTTCCCACTCACCGAGAAACTGCATGATGGCAACACTGCTGCAATGTGCCAGGTGATTGGCACACATTTGAAAACTCTTGAGGAGAAGTTGTCATTTTATTTCTCTTCAGCCTTCACAGAATGCCTTGACTGGGTTAGGGACCCATACAGCTCAGCATCCGTTGCTGGACAGGACCTGACTTTAAAGGAGCAAGAGGAACTCATTGAACTGAAACAAGATGGTGGTTTAAAGCTAAACTTTGCTGATCTTCCTTTGGACAGTTTTTGGTTATCTGTTGCCAAGGAGTTCCCCATTCTGGCCAACAAAGCTATTTTGACATTACTGCCGTTTTCAACCACATATCTATGTGAGCTGAGCTTCTCAAGCTTGACTGCGATAAAAACTAAAAACAGAGAGAGACTGAGAGCTGTTGAGGAAGAGCTTCGTGTGTGTCTTTCTACCATTCCTGCCGGGATATCCATTTTGTGTTCATCAAAACAGGCCCAGCTTTCACACTGAGTATAAATACATTTAGAAACTATATTATGAACTATATGTATTATATGTACTGTGTTAGTGTCATTTTGGTTGGTGGTGTGCCCCAGGATTTTGTAAATGTAAAAAATGTGCCGCGGCTCAAAAAAGGTTGAAAATCACTGGGTTAGAGTCTGGGTGTCAGCTCGACGTGCTGTATACGTCTACCACATGTCCAGGGCAGAGGTGAAACTTCAACAGGTTGCTTGTTTTAGATGTTACAAACGTGAAAACAATGTAGGGGGTGCTATGGACACATGCACTGTGCATGAAATATAAAATGGCTCACTACTTCTGACGTGTGTCAATGTTTCACGAAGGTTTGAGCTCCTTTAGGCCGTCAAAAAAGTAGCAGTTTGCGCAATAGAAGAAAGTAAATAATGATAATAATCCCTTGCATTCCAATAGAGTGTTGGACCCTAATTAAATAGCTCTGTTACGCATGTTTGAGTTCTGTGTCAAGCTTCGGGGTGCAACGTAATGAATTCATTTAACAACATTTCTTCTGCCGCTGAATCGGTTTTTATTTCAGTGGCTGTTTCCCTTAAATGGCTGCAGTGCAGCGATAAAGGTCAGGCTGGCCGTGGAAAAGAGCTGCTGCTTGTTGACCTGATATACAGCTCTGGAAGAAAGTAAGAGACCACTGCAAAATGATCCGTTTCTCTGATTTTATGTGTTCGAGTAAAATGAACCTTTCGTTCTATAAACTACTGACAACATTTAGAGCCTTTATTAGCTGTGTGGCATGGAGCGTTGTCCTGCTGGGAGAAGGCCAGGGCTGATTTTTTTGCCCCAGTCCACCCCTGCTTGTCTGCCTCTCCAGGTCTCTGTCTAACCATTAGACGACCAGGTGTTGGGCAAAGCTGGAATTTGGTGGAGGATCAGTGATGGTCTGGGGGGCTTCAGCCAGGCTGGAATTGGGCAGATTTGTCTTTGTGAAGGACGCATGAATCAAGACACGTACAAAGTTATCCTGGAAGAAAACCTGCTTCCTTCTGCTCTGACGATGTTCCCCAACTCTGAGGATCGGTTCTTCCAGCAGGACAATGCTCCACGCCAAACAGCTCGGTCAATCAAGATCTAGACCCTGTCATGGCCAGCCCAACCTCCAGACCTGAACCCCATTGAAAACCTCTGGAATGTGATCAAGAGGAAGATGGAGGGTCACAAACCATCAGACAAGCTGAGCTACTGGAGTTCTGAGCCAGCAGTGGAATAAAGTCTCCCAAGAACCATGACAGACTGGTGGAGAGCATGACAAGAACCATGACAGCTGGGATTAAGAATCATGCTTATTCCACCAAATATGGAGTTCTGAACTCTTCCTGGGTGAAAACTTTAGTATTGTTTGGTTTTAAAATGGATATGATCTTGTTTTCTTCTCATTATTTGAGGTGTGAAAACATTGCATCTTTTTTGTTATTTTGACCATTTCTCATTTTCTGCTAATAAATGCTCTAAATGACAATATTCTTATTTGGAATTTGGGAGAAATGTTGTCAGTAGTTTATAGAATGAAACAAAAATGTTCATTTTACTCAAACACATACCTAGAAGAAGTAAAATCAGAGAAACTGATCATTTTGCAGTGGTCTCTTAATTTTTTCCAGAGCTGTATATTATGACAGTGGATCTGAATTTCTACAATAGAGGATTTAGGGCACATTTATGAGTTATTTCTTTATTTCATAATGTTTTTGCAGCATTATACAGAAAACGCCACGCTGAATGAAGAAAATTGAAAGTGGAAATAGACAGGATGCATTTTTGGGCCGAATACGGTGCAGCAGACCACATCAGCCCCACCAAGTGTAGTGTGAAAGCAATGCAGCAGGGGGTGCACCAGGAGCATCACACTCTACACACCTGCAGCGTCACACTGTACACACCTGCAGCATCACACTGTACACACCTGCAGCATCACACTCTACACACCTGCAGCATCACACTGTACACACCTGCAGCGTCACACTCTACACACCTGCAGCATCACACTCTACACACCTGCAGCATCACACTGTACACACCTGCAGCGTCACACTCTACACACCTGCAGCATCACACTCTACACACCTGCAGCGTCACACTCTACACACCTGCAGCGTCACACTGTACACACCAGCAGCATCACACTCTACACACCAGCAGCATCACACTCTACACACCAGCAGCATCACACTCTACACACCTGCAGCATCACACTCTACACACCTGCAGCGTCACACTGTACACACCTGGAGCATCACACTCTACACACCAGCAGCATCACACTCTACACACCTGCAGCATCACACTCTACACACCTGCAGCGTCACACTCTACACACCTGCAGCGTCACACTGTACACACCTGGAGCGTCACACTGTACACACCTGCAGCATCACACTGTACACACCTGCAGCATCACACTCTGCACACCTGGAGCGTCACACTCTGCACACCTGGAGCGTCACACTCTGCACACCTGGAGCGTCACACTGTACACACCTGCAGCATCACACTGTACACACCTACAACATCACACTCTACACACCTGGAGCATCACACTCTACACACCTGGAGCATCACACTCTACACACCAGCAGCATCACACTCTACACACCTGCAGCATCACACTCTACACACCTGCAGCGTCACACTGTACACACCTGGAGCATCACACTGTACACACCTGGAGCATCACACTGTACACACCTGGAGCATCACACTCTGCACACCTGGAGCGTCACACTGTACACACCTGGAGCGTCACACTGTACACACCTGGAGCATCACACTGTACACACCTGCAACATCACACTCTACACACCTGGAGCATCACACTCTACACAGGTTTGAGCTACAGTAAAACATCAGAGGAGTCGAGGCTGCTGTAGTATGTATCACATATGGTCATGTGATCAACATGCTCAAGGAAATCAACAACCCCGAGCCAATGACTAGTTGATATATTTTCCGATGGCTTCATCAGTATGAGTTATTTTCAGTAGAAGCCTGTAGAAAGGAGCTTCACCACCTCTGTTCTGCAGGGTCCACATTGGAAAATAAAGAAAAGGAACCCTTCCCGTGGTTTGAAAAGTTGCTCAAACAACTAGTGGAGGAACTGGTCATACCATGTAAACATGGTGCTCCAGGTGTCGTCATGGAAACATGACCAGGTGTGAAGGTGAAGCGCAGAAGCTCCAGTCACCTCAGAAGTGCACCAGCTCTTTGATCTCTGTGGTGCTTCCTGCATGCGTCCAGCAGATGGCGCTGGATCACTGAATGTCACTGACACCCCCTAGCGTGAAAGGCTCCCTCCAAACTGTAGAAATCCCTCCAGCTGCTGACGTAGTTTCCATTGATGTGGAGGCAGCAGCAGAATACTAAACAGCTGGTGGTCTGGCCGGAGTTTGCTGCAGAGCTCCTGCCCTCCTTTAAAACAGAGAAGAACAATACTAATCTGTGAGGTGGGAGTGAGCCGCCAGTCAAGTCCTACAGGAATGTTTTTGTATAATGCTTCAGTTTTCAGAATTTCAGTCCTGTCCATTTATGGAAATAAACCTTTACACGTCGTTCTTCTAACGCCAGAGCTTTTACCTCCACATTTGAACTGATTCACTACTCAATGGAAGTGATTAGAACGATGTCTCTGGAGTCCATCCAGTGTGCAGCAGTGATTCAGGAAACCCTTTTTTCTTGCTGTTGTGAGTCACACTGGCCCTCTCCTGCCTGTTTTGTGAGTGTGTGACGTCGGTGTGTGATGACGCAGCACCTGAGAGATAGACGGTCCATAATTACATGGTCTAAAATAAGCTCAGCGCTACAAAAGGTGTCCTTCAGCAGAGGCAGTGTACTCTCAGCACTGCATACTACCGGGAGAGGCTGCATCACTTCTGCCTCATCACACCGACATGTTGCCTCTCCCACTCTCTTATGTCATGTTGGTTTCCTCACTCAGAGAGGCTCTGACACACAGTGATGGATGAAGGAGCCCTCCACTTTATCATTAACATGACTGACTGATACTTTATGTTGTGTGTTTTCCAGGAATGCTCGAGTACGACCCTTTGAAGAGGTTTTCCATACAGAACATAAGGCAACATAAGTGAGTGATTCCGTACATAATATTAATCATGTGCCCCATCGAAGCCGTTCAGTGTGACTAGAACATCATGAGTGTATTTTAAAAGGACTGTCCATGCTCTCACCCTGCCTCTGAACACCAGCTGGGTTCGGAAGAAACATCCTCCATCTGAGCCCCCCGTGCCCATCCCTGCCAGCGCAGAGAGCAGGGACCCCTGGCGGAGTATGACGGTGGTCCCCTACCTGGAGGATCTGCACGGCTACACGGAGGAGGACGAGGACGAGCTCTATGATGGAGAAGACGAGATTATCTACACTCAGGACTTCACTGTGCCAGGTGAGACCGTCCTCAAACCTTCCTGTCACATGTTGATTAAAGCACCAGTTATCCTCTGCCTGTTTCAAGAAGCAGCAGTATGTCACAGTCCTAAAGCTGCTCCCCATCGAAACGCCAAGTATCAGTCAGATTAGTGTGGTGTTGTGCCCACCTTGTTCACATTTCACTTTGTGTACCACCACTCACGTGTGAGCAACATGTTCTTCCTACCAACATCCAGGAGGGTTCAAACGTGGGCTTGTTATCTGAGGTTGGGTTGAGAAGTTATTATGGTGTCTGTGTTTCAGGTGGTGCAGCAGGCTGCTGCTGCTGCTGCTGCTTCAATCTGCCGCTCCACCCAATCATAAAGAGTCTGAAGCCAGTGGATCTGACAGAATGGAGCATTCTGAGACTGGAAAGAGTCGCAGCAGTTATTTCTTAAATTAATATGTCAATATTTCAAAAGTTTATTTTAACTTAAAATTTCAGAGACAGGGATTGGTTGTTGTTTGAGGATTGTATATGAATAGAAATAGCAAAAATGGAAATATATAGTTGTCTAATCTGAGTTTATTTTTGTTAAAATTTTCTTCATGGTTTCACCATTTTTTGGGTAGAAAGTTTTATGAATCCAGTCCATTATGTTGGAGTTAATCAAATAATCTATCATTTAAACACGTGTGTTGTGCTTATTGGTCCTTTATTCAGTGACATTATGATTCCGCCCAGATGCTGGGAATGTATGATGGATGGTGATGCAAGCAGCTTGTGTCATTGAAAAAACTAAGAAATATCTGCTGGATGGTTCTGAAAAGTTCTTCTCACATCTCATGCTACTTCCTGACCTCAGTTGGAAATCTATGAAACTGATAGATGAAGACTGTTCAACCATGCAAATGGTTACATGTATATAATAAAGCTTATTTTATGTTTTGAATCACTCTCCATTACACTGCTTTATTAGTTTCATCATGTTTACTCCTCAGAAATGGTACTAAACTTCTATCAGTCTAAACCTCCATCAGTCTAAACCTCCATCAGTCTAAACCTCCATCAGTCTAAACCTCCATCAGTTTAAACCATCAGTCTAAACCTCCATCACCAACCCTCCATCAGTCTAAACTTCCATCAGTAAACCTCCATCAGTCCAAACCTCCATCAGTCTAAACCTCCATCTGTCCAAACCTCCATCAGTCCAAACCTCCATCAGTCCAAACCTCCATCAGTCCAAACCTCCATCAATCCAAACCTCCATCAGTCTAAACCTCCATCACCAACCCTCCATCAGTCTAAACTTCCATCAGTAAACCTCCATCAGTCCAAACCCCCATCAGTCCAAACCCCCATCAGTCTAAACCTCCATCTGTCCAAACCTCCATCTGTCCAAACCTCCATCAGTCCAAACCTCCATCAGTCCAAACCTCCATCAGTCTAAACCTCCATCACCAACCCTCCATCAGTCTAAACTTCCATCAGCAAACCTCCAGCAGTCTAAACCTCCATCAGTCCAAACCTCCATCTGTCCAAACCTCCATCAGTTTAAACCTCCATCTGTCCAAACCTCCATCTGTCCAAACCTCCATCTGTCCAAACCTCCATCAGTCCAAACCTCCATCAGTCCAAACCTCCATCTGTCCAAACCTCCATCAGTCTAAACCTCCGTCGGTAAACCTCCATCAGTCCAAACCTCCATCAGTCCAACCAGGAGTGAGGAGGGTGTGTGTGGGTGGGTAACCAGGAGCGAGGAAGGTGTGTGTGTGTGTGTGGTTAACCAGGAGTGAGGAGGGTGTGTGTGTGTGTGTGGTTAACCAGGAGCGAGGAAGGTGTGTGTGTGTGTGTGTGGGTAACCAGGAGTGAGGAGGGTGTGTGTGTGTGGGTAACCAGGAGTGAGGAGGGTGTGTGTGTGTGGGTAACCAGGAGTGAGGAGGGTGTGTGTGTGTGGGTAACCAGGAGTGAGGAGGGTGTGTGTGTGTGGGTAACCAGGAGTGAGGAGGGTGTGTGTGGGTGGGTAACCAGGAGTGAGGAGGGTGTGTGTGTGTGGGTAACCAGGAGTGAGGAGGGTGTGTGTGGGTGGGTAACCAGGAGTGAGGAGGGTGTGTGTGGGTGGGTAACCAGGAGTGAGGAGGGTGTGTGGTGTCAAAGTAAAAGTTAGCATTATAACATGAGTATCATTCTTTTCTTGTCTTTTCAAAGACCTACAGGAAGTGATAAGATTTGCTGCGATCTTGAGATGGTGCCACATTCCACCATTCAGTATCATAAAGGGTGACTTCCACTTAATTTTTGTTATTTGAGAGTTGACGGTTCCACAGCTCGAGGGACCTAAAAACTGCAGGTTGCTGACCTGTTCTAGACATTTAAGAGTCTCAATTGCTTCTTCTCTCGAGCCAAATGTGGCTCAAATATGTGATAAGAAGTGCAGGCAAGAGGAACCATGTTCAGAAGAACCATTCATGATGTACATTCAAGGTTCCATTTATGTTCAGGAGAACCGTTCATGATGTTCATTCATGTTCAGGAGAACCGTTCATGATCTTCATTCAAGGTTCCATTCATGTTCAGGAGAACCATTCATGATCTTCATTCAAGGTTCCATTCATGTTCAGGAGAACCGTTCATGATCTTCATTCAAGGTTCCATTCATGTTCAGGAGAACCGTTCATGATCTTCATTCAAGGTTCCATTCATGTTCAGGAGAACCGTTCATGATCTTCATTCAAGGTTCCATTCATGTTCAGGAGAACCGTTCATGATCTTCATTCATGTTCAGGAGAACCGTTCATGATGTTCATTCAAGGTTCCATTCATGATCTTCATTCAAGGTTCCATTCATGTTCAGGAGAACCGTTCATGATCTTCATTCATGTTCAGGAGAACCGTTCATGATCTTCATTCAAAGTTCCAGTCATGTTCAGGAGAACCGTTCATGATCTTCATTCAAGGTTCCATTCATGTTCAGGAGAACCGTTCATGATCTTCATTCATGTTCAGGAGAACCGTTCATGATGTTCATTCAAGGTTCCATTCATGTTCAGGAGAACCGTTCATGATCTTCATTCAAAGTTCCAGTCATGTTCAGAACACTTCATGTTCAGAAGAAATCATTCAAACCGTTAATAATGACATTTGAGGATTTTTTTGTACAACTTGTTTTGTGGACCCCCTGATGCCCCCAGCCTCCAGCAGCCCCAGCCCCTGCCCCTGCCTCACCAGCCCCAGCCTCCAGCAGCCCCAGCCCCTGCCTCCCCAGCCCCCCCCCAGCCACAGCCTCCAGCAGCCCCTGCCTCCAGCGGCCCCCGGGTTCATTGAGTTTGAGAGCCCTGGTCTAGATGAAGGTTTAAAGTCTCCACTATAATGACTTGGTCTGAGCTCAGGACTGAAGTGGAGAGACAGTCTGAGGATTCAGTCTGAACCTGGGAGGTGGGACAGGACAACTAGTAGAACTGCTGCTGTGTTTTCCAGAAGGAGACATGAGGTCCTGGTTAGTTTGAGTTGTGGACTGAGAAGAAGACCAGAGCTGTAAATAGATGCTCCTCGTCCTCGTCCTCCAGTTTCTCCAGGAATGTGATCATTGATATGAGTGGTGGGGGCTGCGTTCCCCTTTAACCAAGTTTCAGTGAGGGGACATAAATCCAAGCTGTGCTCAGTTATCACTTCACTTACAGTAAAGATTTTACTTTATGTATCTTTAACTCTGCTGACAGAATTTGAATGAGTAGAAATGAAGAGATGCTTTATTTTATTTATTCCTGACTCTTCTTTCATCATATCCCTCCAGAATTCACATCTTTCATCTGTTGCTAGGCAACAGTGGCTCTGGATAAATGCAGCAGTCAGTGGAGGAGGTCTGGAAGTGTTGCCCCACATAGAAGCCTCTAAAGATAGTGCCGCTGAAATGAATGGGTTTTCACTGTTTACACACACACACACACACACACACACACACACACACCTCTTCTCCAGCTGATGGTTTCCCGTTTCTCTCACATTCTCCTGACATTTTGACAAATGAGCTTTTCAAGGGTTTCTGCTTATGAAGTTGTTTTTGAGAAGCTCTTTTGATTTTATCTTCATGTTTTTACTCTGCAGCAGTTCAGTCACAATCTGATTATTCAGTATTGATTCACGTTCATCTACACCAGTGGTCCTCTATTACCCCCCCCGAGGACCAGAATCAGAGCATCATGATGAATAAGGGTCTGAACAGGGTTTTTGCTCTGTCAGCTGTTTCAGCTGATGTTTCCATTATTACTATTATCATTGTTATTATCATTATCACTATTATCATTGTTATTATCACCATTATTACTATTATCATTGTTATTATCATTATCACTATTATCATTGTTATCACCATTATTACTATTATCATTGTTATTATCACCATTATTACTATTATCATTGTTATTATCATTATCACTATTATCATTGTTATTGTCATCATTATTACTATAGTAGTAGTACTCAAGGTGGTTGTAGTAATAATTGAAGCCTGGGATTATCAAAACTTGTGTTGAGAGTCACATAAAAAGTACTCTTGATAAAAGTACGAGTAAAAGCAGCGATCTAGTTATTTAGTGACGGAGAGAGACGGAGAAAGAAATACAGATTTTTTTTTAAAACTTATATTTATTGATTTAGCGGTTTTCAGAAGTATTTATACAGATATGCTCTCAAATTTCTTTTTTCTTTTTTCTTTTACTCCTCTCCCCTACCCATACATGCAAATGGCAGTACAAATAACAAAAACATCAAGAGAAAAAATAAATGCAATTTAAAAAAAAAAAACTACAGCAAGAACCCCCCCCCCACCCTATCATAACAGAAGAGATTTACAGTTTAACTGAATCCTCCACCCTTCTAGTGGCAGTACTATCAGACAGTGAAACTTGCTTTAAGGTGTTTCCACATCAGCACCAGGAGTTCCTGAGTTCTTAATGTGACCTAATGCATCTGAAGATGGTTCTGGAATGGGCCTGACGTTCCTCATGTTCCTGGAACTTCTTTTTGGCTCCAATGAATCTTCAGGAAGATGAAGAACCAGCTGTACTGGTGAAGTTAGTAACTAAGCGTGTGGATTAGTAGTGATGTGTGTTGATGTGTTCTACAGAGTGTCAGCATTCGCTCCCTGCAGCATCCTCCTCTCTGATCAACTCCATGGAGGTTCTCTGAATGCTGAGCGCTCTGGAGTGTGTCCACTGTTCAGTAGCTGCTGGGGGGTGGAGTCAGATGTTTTTAAACTCAGTAGCTGACCTGACTTGTTCTACGCCCTGGGTGAACACCTGCCTCCACCAGACACACCTGAGACGGTGGTTCTCATGTCCTCTGGTCCTCCTCCACAGATTGAGCCCTGGGTGGCTGCCCACATCTCTCACAGCAGAACCCACAACTGAATAGAACAAATTCTCCTGATTCAGCACATTCCTGACAGATTAATGAAAGTGACGATGAGCAACGGCCAGAGCAGCTTTACTCATTAACTCGTAACACGGTGGAACAATAATGCTGACGGTGCGTAACGACTGGTGGTGATCCTCTATGTTTCCTGCTCTTACTTGTAGCCCAGGATAAAAGGTGGGACTGTCGGTGACGGAGTGACGCCTCCACCCTGAATCCTAGAATTCAGCTCAAACTGCTGATCCTGGTCAGGAACTGAGGTTCCTGCCAAACTTGTGGTGGTTTTGTGTGAACGCTCCTTTAACAACTCCTCTACCGTTTCCTGTCTTTTCTCCTCCTGACTTCAAACTTCATCCACCAGATTAATGATTTTTTTAATGACCTCAGCATTAGCAGAAGGTTCCTCAGCATTGGTACATGAGAGCAGCGATGCTGCTGCTCTCATGTACCAATGCTGACAGAGCGTAGACCCAGAGGGCTTGTATCACCTCATGTTCTCTGTTTTGAGGCTGTGGGCCTTTGGAGGCTCGTTGGTATTAAAGCTGCCGCATGCAGAGAGTTGAAGTGCTGATCCACTCTGCTGACCGCTCTGGTCTGCTGCAGATCTAGTCTGGGTTTGCAATATCAAACCAACCTGTTCAGTCCAGTCAGAGTTCAGCTGAAGCTCTTCCTGCTGCAGCTCAGCTTGGTTCTTAGTTTAATGCTGACTCACTGCTGGGTGACGGAGGTTTGGAGGGTGGTGGAACTGAAATCCGTGGACGTCTGAGCAGAGCAGCATTGACGTGATTAGGTCAGATGTGCTCAGACTCCGGCCAGACGGGAGGCTCCGGCCAGACGGGAGGCGCCGGCGGGCCGCATATTGAGGACCCCTGATCTAGACAGAAATTCAAGTCACCCTGAGATGCTCCGATCATCCAGCCGTCACTGGATCCCCAGTGCTCACAGCGATGACTAAAGATTTCACAATGTTTTCATCAGATGTTTTACATCCTGTCTCACATCAGAGGAGCTCGGGACAGTCCAAGCACTGATTTAATTCTAAAATGTCTGCTGGTGGAATTGGGGCTCAATACCAGATCCGGTACTTTTATAAGTATCAACTCAATTCTGTACCATGTTTTTGTACCTGAAGGCATTCTTGTGACTGTGAGAAGTGGAAGAGTTGTGGATTTTCAGAGCCAGACTTGAACCCAGCATTGCAGCACAGGAGTGTAATGACATGAGGAGCAGCTTCAGACCACGGAGCAGCATGGCGGAGGGGAACCCCTCCAGACTTTTCAAAATACCATGCAGATTACGCTCAATGCAATATTTGTGACGTGCGAGGCCAGCGGTGGGAATACTTCTAATCTGAGGAATCTCCTGGTTTAGCACTAGATGTTTGTCCTCCATGGAGCGTCATCACAGGGTTTCCGGAGAGGAAAGGAACAGGAAGGACGTGGAGCTGTAAAACAGAAAAGCTCAGTAACTTGAGCAGGAAGTGTAGAATTAGTGTGACCTGCTTGGTTGTAGGCTCTCTCTGTCTCTTCGATCATAGGAACTAACCATGTCAGTGGTGCACATTGGGACCACTCCCCCTGAAACCAGCAGCCAAATACTACAGACTGTATTTCTTTATTCAGTGGTGTAACTATTTGATGTAGACATGTGGCCCCCCCAGTTAACCTGGGCTCCCCGATGGGATTGTTCATGTGGTGTTCTCTTGTGCTGCTTCAGGTCAAGTGGTTGAAGAAGATCAGGGAAACGCAGACCACAGTCACGCTGTAGCCAAGCCGCTCTGTGTGAACGGGACAGACGGGGGCTCTCTGAACAGCAAGGCTAAAGCCGAACGCCGGTCGTCCTCCTCGTCCAACCCCTCCCGCAAAGGAGTGTCCACAGCCAGCAAGATCCGCAAACTCTCCGCCTGCAAGCAGCAATGACGCCCCGCGCCCCCTCTCCCTCTGGTGAGTCACCAGCCAATAACCATGGGGGGGGGGGGGGGGGCACACATGTGAAAGTCTCATAATTTATTCTTGGTCAGGTCATCCCATCAACTCACCATATCTTCATACAGTACAACATATATTTATTCCATATTAGATTATATCTTCTTACTTTGCTAAGTTTTAAACAATTAAGTGATGATCTGTTTTGAAGCAATATCAGGGTACGTCCAAATGTCCCTCCTGTCTCCTTCTCTGTCCACTTCTCCTTCACCCGGGGAGTGTTTTGTGTGGCGGCCATGATAAGGACTGTCTGAATCCTCAATAAGCAAAGGAAAGGAGGCTCATTAGTTCCTTTAGAACCTCCTTTAGCCTAGGAACCACTGATGCTTCCTTTAGAATCTCCTTCAGCCTAGGAACCGCTGATGCTTCCTTTAGAACCTCCTTTAGCCTAGGAACCACTGATGCTTCCTTTAGAACCTCCTTCAGCCTAGGAACCGCTGATGCTTCCTTTAGAACCTCCTTTAGCCTAGGAACCGCTGATGCTTCCTTTAGAACCTCCTTTAGCCTAGAAACCGCTGTTGCTCCCTGTAGAACCTCCTTTAGCCTAGGAACCGCTGCTGCTTCCTGTAGAACCTCCTTTAGCCTAGGAACCGCTGATGCTTCCTGTAGAACCTCCTTTAGCCTAGGAACCACTGCTGCTTCCTGTAGAACCTCCTTTAGCCTAGGAACCACTGCTGCTTCCTGTAGAACCTCCTTTAGCCTAGGAACCACTGATGCTTCCTTTAGAACCTCCTTTAGCCTAGGAACCACTGATGGTTCCTTTACCAAAGGAGACCAGCTCATGTTCCCCCACAATTCCTTGCGGGCGACAACATTTAAAGGAACCCGCTGATCGGAGCGTTCAGGGAAACGCAGGATGACTGAAAAAGGAGCAGATCTTGTAAGTTACCAAAGCAATAATCTGCCTAGAACAACTTGAAATCATCTAGAACCCAGAGGAACCTTTTGTAGTCCATTTTCAGAAACTTGTAGTTCTTTCCCCACCATGGCAGACGTCACTAACTAGAGCCGCCGTCGCATTATTATGACGTCACTAAGTGAAAGTCTGACTGCCTCACCACCGTGATCACCTTCACTAACTCCTTTAGGAAGCCTCCTAACACCTTTACTAACTCCTTTAGGAAGTCTCTTAACACCTTTCCTTAACCCTGTGATGTCATCCAGGGGTTGAGATAGAGTCCACAGATAAGGAGGTAGGAGGGACTTTTCGGACGTACCCTGGGGGGTTTATCTTGTAACTACTCCATTTCTGAACCAGTACTCCATTTAGTCCATCTCTAACAAAATTCAATCAACTTTAAAACATTATTTAATCAGGTAACTTTTTAACGGAGCTTTCAAAGTTTACTTTTTGATTTCCACTGCAGGAGGAAATGGACAGGTAGTCTCTGGCACTGCAGGTTTGTAGCGTTCACTACCAAGGGATTATTGGTCAAGAGCTTTGAGCCGCTGTAGCAGTGGAAGTTGTGGTTGTGTACAGTGACTTGTATGTATGAGTACATCTGATGTCACATACTCCCAGTTGCGTACTTTTTCTCCCCACAAACACAACACTTACACATTCACACATTCCTAATTACAGGTGTACAAATTGTATTTTACAAGTGTCAGATTATAAAACAGACAGACTGTTGCACTGATTATTGCAGTTTTTAGAATAGAACTTTATTTATATAGCACCTTTCCCAGACGTGAGTCACAATGTGCTGAACAGCAAAAAACAGAAAAAATAATAAGTGAAACAGATAAGATCATTAAAGGTATAGAAGCAAGAAAAAACACAGATAGTTATAGAGAAAAGTAACATAGAGCAGCTGCAGGTCAAAGGCCTGCCTGAATAAAAGTGTTTTCACTGCTTCAGAAAGGAACCACAGGAGTCCTTTGGTTCCAGAGCTTTAAATCCACAGCCACCACAGGTTCTGAGCTCGGTGGGTGGAACCGTAAGCAGCATTTGTTGGCCAGACCTCAGCGTTCTATTTGGGGCAGGTGGGTGGAGGAGGGTGGAGATATAAGACGGGTTTGGTCATGTAGTGCTTTAAAAGTTAATACTAGTATTTTAAAACCAACACAGAACGTGATCGGGAGAAGTGAAGGGAGGAGAGGATGGAGGATCCTTCTTTCTCTCCTTTAGACTACTGTAGAAGGAGGGAGGAAGTAGCGGGAGGAAGTAGGAGGGAATAAGGAAGTAGAGGGAGGGAGGAAGTAGAGGGAGGAAGGAAGTAGCGGGAGGAAGTAGAAGGGAGGAGGAGGGAGGAAGGAAGTAGGAGGGAGGAAGTAGTGGGAGGAAGTAGGAGGGAGGAAGGAAGTATGAGGGAGGAAGTAGTGGGAGGAAGTAGGAGGGAGGAAGGAAGTATGAGGGAGGAAGTAGAGGGAGGAAGGAAGTATGAGGGAGGAAGTAGAGGGAGGAAGGAAGTAGGAGGGAGGAAGTAGAGGGAGGAAGGAAGTAGCGGGAGGAAGTAGAAGGGAGGAGGAGGGAGGAAGGAAGTAGGAGGGAGGAAGTAGTGGGAGGAAGTAGGAGGGAGGAAGGAAGTATGAGGGAGGAAGTAGAGGGAGGAAGGAAGTAGGAGGGAGGAAGTAGTGGGAGGAAGGAAGTATGAGGGAGGAAGTAGAGGGAGGAAGGAAGTATGAGGGAGGAAGTAGTGGGAGGAAGGAAGTAGAGGGAGGAAGGAAGTAGGAGGAGGGAGGAAGTAGAGGGAGGAGGAGGGAGGAAGGAGGAGGGAGGAAGAAGTAGAGGAAGTAGGAGGAGGAGGGAGGAAGTAGAGGAAGGAGGAGGAGGGAGGAAGGAAGTAGAGGAAGGAGAAGTGGCACAAGAAGGTGAACTCACATGTTTTTGTAAGAGTCATAATGAAGCAGTTTAGAAAGTCCTCCAGAAGAGACTATGCTCTCACCAGCTGCTGATGGAACCTGTGTCTGTACTGAAACTGTACTGAAGCTGTGTGTCTGTACTGAACCTGTGTATCATTACTGAACCTGTGTGTCTGTACTGAACCTGTGTGTCTGTACTGAAGCTGTGTGCCTGTACTGAACCTGTGTGTCTGTACTGAAGCTGTGTGTCTGTACTGAAGCTGTGTGTCTGTACTGAAGCTGTGTGTCTGTACTGAAGCTGTGTGTCTGTACTGAACCTGTGTATCATTACTGAACCTGTGTGTCTGTACTGAACCTGTGTGTCTGTACTGAACCTGTGTATCATTACTGAACCTGTGTGTCTGTACTGAAGCTGTGTGTCTGTACTGAAGCTGTGTCTGTACTGAACCTGTGTATCATTACTGAACCTGTGTGTCTGTACTGAACCTGTGTATCATTACTGAAGCTGTGTGTCTGTACTGAACCTGTGTCTGTCTCTCTCAGGTCCTGGTCCTCGGAGTCCTCCAGAGCTGAAGCCCCCCCAGTCCTCCTCAGACCATAGCATGAACCGTTCTCTCTGCTCTCATGCCCCCCACCCCCACCCCCACCCGCTGAGAGGCTGATCTTTGACCCAGCCCTTGCAGCCCCTCCCCCTAACACCACCTTGTTTCTTTGACCACCTCTTGTTTTTCCTGCACCCTGATGGAGGTTGTCCAGACACCTTGTGAACACAATTAAAGAACATGGAACAACCAGAGTAAAGAATGATTGAATCTGCTGAGGATTGTGACCCCCATCCCCACCCTCACCCCCACCCCCCACCTGCATGCTGTACAGAGGGGAGGACGGAACAACTGAAGAGCTTTTCTTTTTCTTTCAACTTCCTCTTAGGTTTTTTTTTTTTTTTCTTTTTCCAATGAATATTTTTTAATTATTTATATAAAAAATCTCCCAAACCGGCTGTTTGTTGGATGATCCTTGTTTTCATCTTCATCTGTGTCACCGTTTTGTAGTGAGGTGTGCAGCAACAGTCCCCCGACCACACACACACACACACACACACACACACACACACACACACACACACAGATTTTTCCAGTGCCCATGGCCCAGCAGAGGGTCTGGTCCAGCCTGCAGACCGGCCTGGTTCACATGTTCCTCAGCAGCTCTGGTAGCGTTGACGCCTACAGTCTTTGTCCTGATCTGTCTTAATTAACATTTAATTAACGAGTGTCTTCCATTATCCCGTGTTTCCTGGGATTTCTTTGAGTCCACAAGTGCAGAAGTGAACGATTCAGTTGGGTTGGAAGGTATATATGTACCAAGACGGGACCTGGAGGAAGCTGATCATCAGATAATCACATATACGTGTGGCCTTGGCCTGGATTGTGGCCTTGTCATGGCAGAAGGACTTGTGTGGTCTAGTGACCTTAAGAGCTTTACCGTCTGGAGCACATGCTTCTGGGAGGGTCCCCCAAGGCGACCAGGTCTGGAGTGAACGCCAGGGACACTCCTCTGGAGCCAGGCATGGGAGGTGGTGTTCGCCAGTGAGCACCTGGTGACCGGGTTGCCCATGTGTCCAGGAACAACAGACGTGGAGGCTATGTGGGCCCACCACCCGCAAAGTCCAACATGGGGGAGCGGGGGATTGCTTTTGCAGTGCAAGAGAGCGGGAAGCCACGTCGCATTGGCGGGTGAGGGGAGACCCTCAACCCACCGACTGGCAGCCACACCGTTGGAGTTTGTCCCGGTGGACAAGAGGTTTGCGTCCCTGCGGCTTAAGGTTGCAGGGAGCAAAACTCTGAACTCCTGTTTGATGCAGAAGCACAATCAGAGTGTTCGGCCGTCTTGGAGCGAGTGGTCGAGGGCACCACCTACGTGCCAAAGTCTTACTGGGCGACTTCAACGCTCACGTTGGCAACGACTGGGTAACCTGGTGAGGGGTGATTGGGAGAAACCGCTTGTCCGATCTGAACCCGAGTGGAGATTTGTTATTGGACTTCTGTCCTCGACATGGATGGTCCATAACAGACACCATGTTCCAACAGAAGGATGGTCATAAGTGTACTTGGTACCAGAGCTCCTTGGGTCTCCTGTCGATGACTGACCTTGTTGTCGTTTCACCCACCTGAGACCATATGTTCTGGACCCTCAGGTGAAGAGAGGTGCAGAGCTTTAACTGATCATCTGATGGTGAGTCGGATCAGGTGGCAGGGAAGACCGTGGGCCAGACCCGGCAGGTCCAAATGCATATTTGGGGTATCCTGGGAAAGGTTAGCAGAAGACTCGGTCCAAAATTATTTCAGTTCCCACCTCTGAGAATTTCTCTCGTGTTCCAGAGGAGGTTTAGGACATGGAGTCTGAGTGGACTGAAGACCTCCATTGTGGAAGCAGCTATACGCAGCTTTGGCCAGAAGTTCGTCGGTGTCTGTCATGACGGAAACCCAAGGACAAGCTGGTGGACACCAGTGGTCCGTGAAGCTGTCAATTGAAGGAGACTTTTAGAGCTTGGTTGGCTCAGGGGACTCCGGATTCAGCGGACAGGTTTTGGCAGGTGAAGAGGGCTACAGCTGTAGCAGTTGCAGAAGCAAAGTCTACAGCATAGGAGGGGTTTGGTGAGGCCATGGAGAGGGACGTTCGGTTGGCCTCAAAGAGGTTCTAAGCACCAGCCGGAGGCTCAGGAGGGTCTATCTCAAGCTGTGCGCAGCAAGAGGGGACATCCTCTGACCTCGAATGAGGAGATCCTCCGGAGGTGGAAGGAATACCTTGAGGATCTCCTGAACCCAGGGGACATGTCCCCCTTACAGGAGGCAGGGCCTGAGGCGTCTGGTGTGGCCTCGTCCATTTAGCCGGTGGAGGTCCAGGACTGGACGAGATCCGCCTGGAGCTGCTGAAGGCCTGGATATTGTGGGGCTGTCCTGGTTGACACGCCTCTACAGTATCGCACTGACCTCGGGTAAAGTACCATCTGACTGGCAGACCGGGGTGGTGGTCCCCATCTTCAAAAGGGGTACCGGAGAGTGTGAGCCAATTATCGGGGCATCACACTTCTCAGCCTCCCTGGGAAAGTCTATGTGGGGTTCAGGAAAGGAGACTCCGACTGGTAGTGGAACCTCAGATAGAGGAGAAGCAATGCGGATTCCGTCCTGGCAGTGGAACAACGGAGCAGCTCTTCACCCTCTCAGATTATCCTGGGGCCATGGGACTTTGCCAGTCCTGTGGACATGTGTTTTGTGGACTTGGCTTATGACGTGGCCTCTGAGATGTCTTGTGGGAGGAGCTAAGGGGGTACGGAGCAACGGAACCACTGCTGCGGGCGAGCCAGTCTTTGTACTCCCAGTGTAAGAGCGGCGTCCATATACTCGGCGCAAAGATGGACTTGTTCATGGTGGACCTGGCCTTCGCCAGGGCTTGTCACCCCTTTTGTTGGTGATTTTCATGGACAGGGTGTGGAGGCGCTGCCAGGTGCGGGAGGGCGTCATGGGGGGTTCAGGGGGGTGACGTCTCTGCTGTTTGTGGATGATGTCCTTCTGGTGGCGGCGCACGAGGGCCTCCAGCGTTCACTGGGACGGGTCGCAGACGAGTGTGAAGCAATCTGAGTTCATGGTCTTCTCACGGAAAAGGATGACGTGTCCTCTCCAGGTCGGGGGGTGGTCCTTCTCCGGGTGGAGGAGTTTAAATAACTCGGGGTCTTATCCACGAGTGATGGAGAGAGATGGATAGATGGAGTAGTGATGGAGAGAGATGGAGGAGTGATGGAGGAATGGAGTAGGGACAGAGGAATGATGGAGTAAAGATGGAGTAGTGATGGAGGAATGATGGAGAGAGATGGAGTAGTGATGGAGGAGGGATGGAGTAGAAACAGAGGAGTGATGGTGGAGTAAGGAGGAGTGATGGAGAGAGATGGAGGAGTGATAGAGGAGTGATGGTGGAGTAAGGAGGAGTTATGGAGGAGTGATGGAGTCATGATGGAGTAGAGATGGAGAAGGGATGGAGTGATGGTGGAGTAAGGAGGAGTTATGGATGAACCAAGATGGTCCATTCCCTGGTGGAACAGGGACTAGTGTTAGGACCAGTATGTACCAGGAGAAGATGTTCCACTCCCTGGTGGAACAGGGACTAGTGTTAGAGGACCAGTATGTACCAGGAGAAGATGGTCCACTCACTGGTGGAACAGGGACTAGTGTTAGAGGATCGGTATGTATCGGTGTCATCGCTGTTTCTTACCGTCCACCCGGGTCACTGTGTCCGGAGTTCCCCCGTTTATCCCAGGGAAGTGAAACTAAACTGTAGAAATGATAAAGTGCAGCAGGTCCAGTCCCTCCACAGACAGTCCTTCGTGTCCCTGAGGTACCTGGAACCCTGGAGGTGTCATTTACAGTGAAATATGGTGACGGGTTCTACACGCTGGACGCCAGCTCGGGAAGCATCAAGTGCTTCCAGTGGGTTGCAGTCGGACTCCCCGACCCTGGGCGCTGATTCAGCTCCGGAGCCGCAGGTGGAAGAGCAGGAGGTGGAGGAGGTGGAGGAGGCTGTCAGCAGCAGGAGGTGGAGGAGGCTGTCAACAGCAGGAGGTGGAGGAGGCTGTCAGCAGCTCTCCACTGAAAAGGAATAAAAGAAAGTTCCAGGACGACAGAGAAATAAACGGAGACAAGAAAAACAAAGACACTGTAGAGGACAATGGACAGACGGACACTGTAACACACACAGAGCAAACTGACATCCCCGACACACACACACACACTGCTGAAGACCTCAACACACACACACCTGATACCTGTGACCAGAACAGCACCTGGATGACAACGACTCACTCTCCCAGTCCTCTGACTCTTCCTCTCCCAGTCCTCTGACTCTTCCTCTGACTCTTCCTCTCCCAGTCCTCTGACCCTTCCTCTGACTCTTCCAGTTCTCTGACTCTTCCTCTCCCAGTCCTCTGACCCTTCCTCTCCCTCTCCTCTGACTCTTCCTCTCCCAGTCCCCTGACTCTTCCTCTCCCTCTCCTCTGACTCTTCCTCTCCCGGTCCTCTGACCCTTCCTCTCCCTCTCATCTGACTCTTCCTCTCCCTCTCCTCTGACTCTTAATCTCCCAGTCCTCTGACTCTTCCTCTCCCTCTCCCTCTCCTCTGACTCTCCCTCTCCAGTTCTCTGACTCTTCCTCTCCCAGTCCTCTGACTCTTCCTCTCCCAGTTCTCTGTCTCTTCCTCTCCCTCTCCTCTGACTCTCCCTCTCCCTCTCCTCTGACTCTCCTTCTCAGGATGACTCAACCTCAGACACTGTACAAGAAATAAAAGACTTTCTTGACAAGACCTTTGGACGACAATCGGTGGACGTGAAGGACTTTTTTTCAGATGTGGACAAATGTATCATTTCGGTTCTGACAATTAGAAAACAGGCCAGCACTGAGGAACTCAGTAAACAGAAACAATATCGACTGAAAAAACTACTGACCAAACTGAGGAAGGAAAGGAGAGGAAGACTCCTTCCTGAAACACAAAAACAGTATGGATGACTCTTATTCTGAAGGTGTTGTTTCCTCACTGGTGGTGGTTCACTGTCCTGCTCTCCCTTTCTCTTCTCATGGAGACTCTCAGAGTTGCTACACTGAAGGTGAACAGAGGGAGAGCCAGAGAAAGGAGAGCATTAATATCAGAGCTGTGCAAAGACAAAAAGATTTATGTCTTCCTCCTCCTGGAGACACAACAGATAAGAACTAGATTTGTCCTCCTCCAGGAGACACAAGAGATAAGAACTAGATTTGTCCTCCTCCATGAGACACAAGAGATAAGAACTAGATTCGTCCTCCGCCAGGAGACACAACAGATAAGAACTAGATTT
>NC_137635.1:26322668-26332668 GCF_963383615.2 Lipophrys pholis | reverse complement strand
GCTTTCCCGCTCTTCAGCTGCTTCCACAGAAGCCGCCACCTCGTTGGCTTCTTCATCAGCAGCACTAGCAATCCGAGAGAGGGTGCTGTGATAGCGGGTGTCCAGGGGGTAGCCCGCGCTGTCCCCCCTGCTCAGCGGGGTGAACCTCTGCCTCTCCAGAGACGGGGAGTACCTACCCCCCGAGCCCGACCCAGGGTCGCTGTATTGCTTGTGTCTTTGCCACTGCTTGCGGAGGTGGACTCTGGATCGGTGCCTGGAGCGGAGCGGCGAGTCCTGCTGGTCAAAGCGTGGATCGTGACGAAGGAACTCGTTGAACAGAGCGTCCGTCTTCTCGTCGATGCTGTAGTCACGGCGGCGCAATCGAGTCCTGTGAGGACTGGAGGGCTGTGTGATTGGTTTTAGTCGAGGAGATATGAGCAGGGACTGTGGTTCTGGAGGTTTCTGAGGATAAAGGGATTTCAGGTACGGGTGGGGTTCTGGGAGAGTGAGACCAGGACTGTCAGTCTGAGAGGAGTTCTTTAGTTTCACGTCTGTTTCTGTACCGTCAGACATCTCGAGTTCTAACTCCTCCTGAAACAGCTTGGACTCCATGCTTTCACAAACAGAGCCTTTTCTTCCAGAGCTGGTGAAGAACAACCTTCTTTCTGATGCCGTCTTTCCTCGAGGGGCTCCGGGCGTCCCAAAGAGCCGCATCTCCTCCGGGGCCCTGGATGGCGCTTCAATGGAGGTGTAGCCACTGTCCATCTGGAGGAGCTTTCTGTTTCCGCCGTCCTCTACTGCAGCTCCACTTCCCATCCCTCTGTCGAATCCCAATGATCCTTTGGTCCGTCCCTCCATCGTCCCTCCCTCCTCCTCGTCGTCTCCTTCTGGTTCATCATCCAGGTCCTGGGACAAGCAGCTGACCAGGACAGATCGAGCTCCCGCCCCACTGAACGACGAGACGCTGTCTGCGTCACTGCGAATGGACTCTCGGTCGGTGCTGCTCTGGTCAGATGAGGCGTACTGCTCCAGGGAGGCTCGCAGGCTCCAGATGTCTCTGTACAGAGAGGGAGGGGCTTCTGAGCTCTCCTGGCGAATCAGGAAAGACAGAGACGAGGCAGAGTCTGTCCTTCGTCTGCCTTCAGCTCCTAAAACCACTTCGTCTCCATCGTCCATGTCCTCGTTCCTCACAGTTGCTGTTCTGGCATCTTCAGACTGTTCCTGGACGGCTGCTGCTTGTGCTCCCAGCAGATCGTCCTCCTCAGTAGGTCCATGCCTGTCTGCTTCCATCATGGCCTTCGGTTCCTCTCCTGTTCCATTGAGCGCAGCCTCCATCCTCTGAGTGACACCTCTGCTCAATGGTGAGGTCACTTCTTCTGTCCTGGTGCTTCCGCCTCCCGCCTCAGCTGTGGCCTCCAGGGTCAACCTGCACATGTAGACAAAACCAGTAAATTATGCTGTGAGGATTTTATTTCTTGTGGAAGTTTTTACACATTGTCAATTATTCTGATTGTGTTCCAGGTTGTCTAGTTCTGGTGAAGTTCTGTCGGTCTCTGTGTTAGTCGAAGTTGATTACCTGCTGAAACAGGCTGCAGACGCGGGTTGAGACAGAGTCTCTGCAGACAGCGACTGCAGGCCGGTGGTTGTGACGAGAGTGTGTGCAAAGGATTGTGAGGTGTCGTCATGGAGACGAGAGGAGTCGTCCTCGGCATGGTCGGTGGTCTCGCTGGCTGCTCGCTGCCTCTGGAACGGTCTTCGTCTGGGAGATCCTGGAGGACATGCAGGGTGAGACTCTGCTAAAACTCTCATTGGTCCGTTTGCAGTAGGTTCACTGACCTTTGGCGTCCAGACTCGCTGCACGGTGGCTGGTGTCAAACTTCCACCTCCTGAAGTAAGGCCCAGCCCCCTCCAGGCTGGCATGTCGTCGCAGCTTTGACAAAAAATTCAGGACAGAGGTCTGTCCCGGAGCTGGAGCCGCCTCCGCCTTGCACTGGTCTCCAAGAGCCTCGATCTGAAGGGAGGTGGTGACGCATGAAGGAAGGCTCAGTGGTCCCTAGAGGCTCTGTGGTCTCCAGAGGTTCTGTGGTCTCCAGAGGCTCTGTGGTCCTCAGAGGCTCTGTGGTCTCCAGAGGCTCTGTGGTCCCCAGAGGCTCTGTGGTCTCCAGAGGCTCTGTGGTCCCCAGAGGCTCTGTGGTCTCCAGAGGTTGTGTGGTCCTCAGAGGCTCTGTGGTCCTCAGAGGCTCTGTGGTCCTCTGTGAAGACATTTCAGTGTGAAGCTGTTTGTGTCGAAAACTCACTGTCTGGGAACGGGCGTGCAGAGTCTTCATGGTTGACAAGGATTGCCGGAGGCCCTGGTCCAGGATAATGGAGTGATGTGGATCTCCAGGGAGACCGCCACTCAGACTCGATACCCCCCAGTCAGGAAGTCTCCTCTCAGGCTGCAGAGAACATCCACCGCTTACAGAAACACTACAGTTCAATCAAGAGTCAAGTTTCTGTTACACTGACAGTGGCAGTTAATACGCCAGAGAGAGAGAGGGAGAGAGAGGGAGAGAGACCAGAGTGGACAGAGAGAGGACGAGGGGACGGAGAGAAGTCAAAGAGGTTTGTTCAGGTTCCTCCAGCTCTAGAGGTGGTTCTTGGTCTTGGATGTGATACCTGGTAGATACTGAGGGGCCATTTGGGTGTGACTGACTCGCTGATGTTGAGCGTGCTGCTCTCTGTGGAGTCACACTCCATAATGGTGAGGATCTTCAGGTCACACGGAGCCGGGGGCAGGTGGAGGTGAGTCAGCCGGGCCTTCTTCAGGTGGTGGAAGTCTCCCTCGGTCAGAGTGTACCTGAGAAGCAGGATGAGTCATCTGATCTGACGTTGGAAATACCATCGTGTGAGAGAGTGTACCTGCGTCCTTTGTCCTTGGTGGTCTTCTCCTGCTCGTACAGGGCAGACTCGTTGAAGGAGACTCTGCGGCCGGTGGAACCGGTGGAGACAAATCGTTCTGGCTCTCCATCGTGACAGCTGGAAGCCGAGTGAGCGTCTGATTCTTCCAGGCGAATAGTGATTTCTGAGACGAGGAGCAGAGAGGAATCATGGAGCTGGTAGAACAAGACGGACAGGGAGACGAACGCAGAGTGTCTCTGACCTTGTGTAGGCTGAGAGTCTTCAGCATATGTGGTGTTGGTCTTCTCAGGGTCATCGCTGGCTCTGAAACAGGACGCCAAACATCCTCATCACGTCTTCACATTTAATCCACCATTCTGACATTAGCAAGTCACAGTAACTGGTTACTATTACTAAATCAGTCACATGAGAGTTCTGGTTACTTCTCTCTCAGCTGTTGAAACTTTTTAAAACTTCTGATTCCTGGAGAAAACCTGGAAGCTGAGAGCGTCATGAAAGATGAAGATCTGTCTGCTTCCTTCTCACTGTCAGACTGAAGAACGCAGAGTTCTACACGGGTTCCTACAGCAGTGAGTTTTAATGATCAGCTGAGTTTCTCATTGATGAACATAAACAAACAGCTCGATGATTCATGAGGGAAGCAGAGAGAAGTTTCACTTCGACTTAAGAGATAAAGTGTGAACATTAGACTCAGCAACTTCCTGGTCACTTTACTGCTGAGAGAGAAATTCATGTTGATTAATCTGAATGTTGTATTGTTGTATTGAATGTGATTCTGGAGGCTTTTGTTTTGGACTCATTCGAGATTCCAGACCCCCTCAGACCCCCGACATAACCTGGTCCATGCAGGCCGTGGCCCCCACCTGGAGTAGCGTCGGCCCCCCATGCAGCAGCGGTGGCAGAAGAGCAGCAGCAGGGACAGCAGGACCAGCGTCCCCCCAGTAAATACACTCAGCAACACCAGCAGCAGGACGTAGTTCTCCACCTGTCCAGCTGAGACGGGGACGTCCTGATGGAGGAACAAGGGGACCAAGTTAGAGGAACATCAGAAGAACATCACTGCTCATTTTTAATGCTGTTTCACTGTTCTAACGTCCAAATCAACAGGAACATCACAGAAGTTGTTGATGATAAAAAAGTTTTATGGATTTCACTGATGTGGATCTTTTCCACCACTGGAGCAGTCACCACAGAGATTTACACTGTTAATCACATTCACACACACATTCACACACCAGTGGAGGCGGCGCCATGCGGAGCTCAGGCCGTCCACGAGGAGCAGTTTGGGGTTCAATGTTTTGCTCAAGGACACTGACATGTGGACAGATAGAGAGTAGAACCTATAACATTCTGATTGAGAGACAACTCAGTCCACCAGCCGAGCCACAGAATAAATCAAACTCCAGTTTTACAAACAGCTTGTTCAGGTGAAGGAAGGAGGGACGGTTCCAACACAATCGTGGATAAAACCTGTATTGTGGCTTCTACAGGCAGAAATAATTAAAGTCTTCAGACTTAAGGTTCTGCTGAAACGCGCCTCGGCCGAGTGTGGGAATGGAACTGAAGATAAAGGACTTTCCACAGTTACTTGAAAACTTTAAAAGCTCATTGAAGTCCTTCTTGGTCCAATTAGAACCCTCATGGACTATAACTTCATAGACGGAGGGTAGAAGTGAGTGATTCCCTACCTGAAGCCCTGCGACTGACTACCTCCCTGAAGCCCCATGGCTACCTCTCTGAAGCCCCATGGCTACCTCTCTGAAGCCCTGCGGCTACCTCCCTGGAGCCCCATGGCTACCTCTCTGAAGCCCCATGGCTACCTCCCTGAAGCCCTGCGGCTACCTCCTTGAAGCCCCATGGCTACCTCTCTGAAGCCCTGCGGTTACCTCTCTGAAGCCCCATGGCTACCTCCCTGAAGCCCTGCGGCTACCTCCCTGAAGCCTCATGGCTACCTCTCTGAAGCCCCATGGCTACCTCCCTGAAGCCCCATGGCTACCTCCCTGAAGCCCTGCGGCTACCTCCCTGAAGCCCTGCGGCTACCTCTCTGAAGCCCCATGGCAACCTCCCTGAAGCCCTGTGGCTACCTCTCTGAAGCCCCATGGGTACCTCTCTGAAGCCCTGCGGCTACCTCCTTGAAGCCCCATGGCTACCTCCCTGAAGCCCTGCGGCTACCTCTCTGAAGCCCTGCGGCTACCTCTCTGAAGCCCCATGGCAACCTCCCTGAAGCCCTGTGGCTACCTCTCTGAAGCCCCATGGGTACCTCTCTGAAGCCCTGCGGCTACCTCCTTGAAGCCCCATGGCTACCTCCCTGAAGCCCTGCGGCTACCTCTCTGAAGCCCCATGGCTACCTCCCTGAAGCCCTGCGGCTACCTCTCTGAAGCCCTGCAG
This sequence comes from Lipophrys pholis, assembly GCF_963383615.2. Lineage (NCBI taxonomy): Eukaryota > Metazoa > Chordata > Actinopteri > Blenniiformes > Blenniidae > Lipophrys > Lipophrys pholis. The sequence goes on along the minus strand of NC_137635.1, from coordinate 26,327,400 downwards.
CTACCTCCCTGAAGCCCCATGGCTACCTCTCTGAAGCCCTGCGGCTACCTCCCTGAAGCCCCATGGCTACCTCCCTGAAGCCCTGCGGCTACCTCCCTGAAGCCCCATGGCTACCTCCCTGAAGCCCCATGGCTACCTCTCTGAAGCCCTGCGGCTACCTCTCTGAAGCCCTGCGGCTACCTCCCTGAAGCTCCATGGCTACATCCCTGAAACCCTGCGGCTACCTCCCTGAAGCCCCAAGGCTAACTCCCTGAAGCCCTGCGGCTACCTCCCTGAAGCCCCATGGCTACCTCTCTGAAGCCCTGCGGCTACCTCTCTGAAGCCCTGCGGCTACCTCCCTGAAGCCCCATGGCTACCTCCCTGAAGCCCCATGGCTACCTCTCTGAAGCCCTGCGGCTACCTCTCTGAAGCACTGCGGCTACCTCCCTGAAGCCCCATGGCTACCTCCCTGAAGCCCTGCGGCTACCTCCCTGAAGCCCCGCGGCTACCTCCCTGAAGCCCCGCGGCTACCTCCCTGTAGCCCCGCGGCTACCTCCCTGAAGCCCCATGGCTACCTCTCTGAAGCCCCGCGGCTACCTCTCTGAAGCCCCGCGGCTACCTCCCTTAAGCCTCATGGCTACCTCCCTGAAGCCCCATGGCTACCTCTCTGAAGCCCTGCAGCTACCTCCCTGAAGCCCCATGGCTACCTCCCTGAAGCCCCATGGCTACCTCTCTGAAGCCCTGCGGCTACCTCTCTGAAGCCCTGCGGCTACCTCCCTGAAGCCCCATGGCTACCTCCCTGAAGCCCTGCGGCTACCTCTCTGAAGCCCTGCGGCTACCTCCCTGAAGCCCCATGGCTACCTCCCTGAAGCCCCATGGCTACCTCCCTGAAGCCCTGCGGCTACCTCCCTGAAGCCCCATTATGATCATTATGTTTTGGCTGACGTCTTGACTTTCAATTTACATCTTGTTCATTGCTCACCTTGACACACACACACACACACACACACACACACACACACACACACACACACACACACACACACACACACACACACACACACACACACACACACACACACACACACACACACAGAGTTACACTCCAGCAGCTTAGATATTCTCTGTACCCTGAATCCCTTTGTGTGTGTGTGTGTGTGTGTGTGCGTGTGCGCGCGCACTCACTGTGGCGTTCTCAGTCAGACTCCTCAGAACAGGCTGATCATTGCTCATGGTCCAGGTCAGTGTCAGTGAATCCTGCAGAGGATGAAGAGGCAGCGTCAAATTACACCATCACACATCTTCACCTGACATTACACGACTGTAACAGTGCACAAGACAGCACACATATGCGGTGGCTCAGGCGCGGCTGGTGCAGCAAGTCGTTTCTCAATCGGAAGGTTGTAGGTTCGACTCCCAATCTGTCCACAAGACAAGTATGAGCGACGCACTGAACCCTAAACTGCCCCCAGTGGACGCCCTGGGCACTGCATGGCGCCGCCACCACTGAGTGTGAATGTGTGTGTGAACGGGTGAATGTGACCTACATAGTGAGGAAGTCCCAGCAGACCTTATGGCGGCCGGCTGGCGTGTTCCGGGTCAGAGCCCCAGCTCCGGAGAGCAGCAGCCCATGGGCAGCGCCAGGCCTGGCCTCCAGCCGGGGTTGGAAGTTTGACTACGTTTGTCGGCTAAAGTGATCGATTCCTGGTGATTATTGTGTTTTTCACGATGACTTCCGCTGGTTGTGACAGTCTGTGCTCGGATCTCACGCCTTCCCTTTTATTCAAGTATTAGTTATATTTTGGAAAGAAATATTAACTAACTAATCAATTACTTTACAATTGTTTATAAGTGAATAACAGTTTAATTCAATTAATAATTTCAATTTGTCATAAATTACTTTGTTATTTATTACTTTCCGTAATCTATTAGTTAGTGTAACACACACACACACACACACACACACACACACACACACACACACACACACACACAGTCTGAACTTGACCAGGTCGTCAGTTTTATTTCTCTGCGGTTTCTTCTGCTGAGCTTTGCTCTGTTAATCACGTTCACCCTTTCAGAGTCTTGCTCAGGGACACTTCAACATGTTGACAGGTGGGGATGGGAATCGAACCTGCAACTCTCCGAGGATGAAAAGGTGTTTGTGCTGTAAAGAGGTTGTAAGAAGCAAGAGGAAGGTGAAACCGGTTCCAGCTGGATGGAAGGTTCTGATAAACCTGCTGCAGAACATCTTCCTTTCATGGTGCAGCACAAGGCTTCGCTCATCAACCTGCTGGAGAGCAGAAAATCAGCTGGAGTCAAACCTGAAACCAGACAACCTGTGACCTTTGACCTGTGACCTTTGACCTTGTGCCCGTGAGCTGTGACTTTTGACCTGTGACCTTTTACCCGTGAGCTGTGACCTGTGACCTTTTACCCGTGAGCTGTGAGCTGTGACCTGTGACCTTTTACCCGTGAGCTGTGGCCTGTGACCTGTGAGCTGTGACCTTTTACCCGTGAGCTGTGACCTGTGAGCTGTGACCTGTGACCTTTTACCCGTGAGCTGTGACCTGTGACCTTTTACCCGTGAGCTGTGACCTGTGACCTGTGAGCTGTGACCTTTTACCCGTGAGCTGTGAGCTGTGACCTGTGACCTGTGAGCTGTGAGCTGTGAGCTGTGAGCTGTAAGGAGAAACCAGCTGAACTCCCTTCTGCTTTGAAAGCGTCTCTTCTCAAACTGACGTCTGGAAGCATTCAGGAGATTCTGTTATTTATTGTCTCTGTGTCTCTGTGGTGTCCACGTCCTCTGTGTATTTTGTTTGAAACACTTTTGGCATTAGTACAGTTTGACTGGAACATCAGTAAACTCTCAGTAATTAGCTTCAGTGTTGACATTCTTTAAAGTTAAAAATAATTCCTTGCCATATAAACCCTCCTTTGTTGTTCTCTTTCGCCGCTTTGTGCTCACTGGGTGTTTACTGGTTATTGAAACGTGGCGCTCCACTGCCCCCTGGTGTTCAGACGAGGTGCAGACGCTCCTCTCAGTAACAGGAGGGGCGGAGCTTCAGCAGGAGCAGACTGGACTAGACTGGATTGGACTGGACTGGACTGGACTGGACTTGGACTGGACTGGACTGGACCGGACCGGACCGGACCGGACCGGACCGGCCTGGACTGTCCTGGACTGGATTTGAACCGGACCGTACTGGACTGGACCGGACCAGGCCAGACTAGACTGGACTAGACTAGACTAGACTAGACTAGCCTGGCCTGGCCTGGCCTAGACTAGACTAGACTAGACTGGACTGGACTGGCCTGGATATTTGGTGTTTTTGTGTCTTAAATGTATATTTTATACAAGTGAAGTAACTGATACCCTGAGTACTTTATATTTTTTCACTGTTATTTTTAACAACACGAGCACATTCGTCAATGAAACCAATAGTACAACGCCCGTACCCCCCAGGAGGAGCCTGACCAGGACCACCAGGACCTCCAAGACCAGCAGGACCATGAAGGACCACACTTTGTGATTTTGTGTCTTTTTTTTGTCCAGTTTTCATACTTTGTGTCTGTAGAATGTGTGTGTATGTGATGGATAAGCATCTAATTTAGTCATTATCACATAAACATGTTGTGTTTTTCCCCACTCAGACCGTCCCTCCATCCATCCATCCATCCATCCATCCATCCATCCATCCATCCATCCCACTTATCCAGTTTGGGGTCGCTGGAGCCAATCCCAGCCTCCTGTGGGTGAGGGCAGGATTCACCTGGACATCACAGGACAAACAACTACACACTCACATTCACACATAGGGGCAGTTCAGCATCACCGATGGATGTTTTTGGACTGTGGGAGGAAAAGCTCCTGGAGGAAACATGCAAACTCCACACAGAAAGTCCCTGGGTCATTGAACCGGCGAACTTCTCACTGTGAAGCGAGAGCACTAACCACTGCTCCACCGTGCAGCACTCAGATCATATTCAATTATGACATTGAATAGACATTTTTAAAGATGTGTGTGTTTTCGGTCAACTTTTAATCAAATCTGTACCATCGTGTTCGTTTTTCATGCCACTCAAGTACAAATTTGACAATAACAAATGTAAATTCCTCCTTTTCCAAATCCTTCAAGGACTTCCACATAAAGAGTTAAGATTATTGATCTTTATTTCAAACATGTAAAGAAAATAACAAATCAAACAAAGAAAAAAGAAAAACTTCCAAATGAGTAAATATAGGAGCCAAATATGGTATTATTGAAATTTGTATATTTGTTTTGAGCGGTGTGTATACCCTATGTGGCGTTGTCGCCATGTGCATACATGCTGGGTACCTGCTCTACCAGGTGTTGACCCTGGAAGGGCACACAGACTTTGTGAGGCTGGGTGAGCCTTTGTGAGCCTTGAATAAAGAAATAAAGAAAGATTTTTGTATCATACTGGATCTATAGACTCATTTGTTGTTTGATGTTTGATGGAGTTTGATGTCAGCAGCCCAGAGCGGGGCTGGCTGCTCCAGGACTACAGACAACATGTCAGCAGCCCAGAGCGGGGCTGGCTGCTCCAGGACTACAGACAACATGTCAGCAGCCCAGAGCGGGGCCGGCTGCTCCAGGACTACAGACAACATGTCAGCAGCCCAGAGCGGGGCCGGCTGCTCCAGGACTACAGACAACATGTCAGCAGCCCAGAGCGGGGCCGGCTGCTCCAGGACTACAGACAACATGTCAGCAGCCCAGAGCGGGGC
>NC_137635.1:26215168-26317668 GCF_963383615.2 Lipophrys pholis | reverse complement strand
TGGTGTTAATAAAAGTGTTTTAAAAAAATCCCAAATCTCCCTACCTCCCTCTCTCCCTCTGTCTGTCTGTCTCTCTCTCTCTCTCTCTCTCTCTCTCTCTCTCTCTCTCTCTCTCCTCTCTCTCTCTCTCTCCCCCCCTTCCTCCTTCTCTCTCTCCTTCTCTCCCTCTTACTCTCTCTCTCTCTCTCTCTCTCTCTCTCTCTCTCTCTCTCTCTCTCTCTCTCTCTCTCTCTCTCTCTCTCTCCCTCCGTTCTGTGTCTCTCTATCTCTGAATACGAAACTGATACTCTCCTGGTTTTCTTTACTGCAAACATCAGACATGTAGTTCTGATACTGGACACATGGTTTGGTGTATTTTGATGTTCATAGTGGATTAAATAATAGAATGTTCTAATTTGTGATCTATGATAGGTAATTTATAAAACACACACACACACACACACACACACACACACACACACACACACACACACACACACACACACACACACACACACACACACACACACACACACACACGAAGCAGAAGCACTACTGCAGTACTCCGCAATTTTAATAAGTTGGAAAAAATAAGATGAAGACATTATAAACTCATATATAAGATACAACACAATAGACAAGTGATCGATCAGAACAAAATCTAGATTTTATTTATTAATTCATTTCAGGCATATGGCACTTCACATGTGTACAATCACATACTTACCAATACCATATAGTCTGTATATACACACATACAAATACATATATATATATATATATATATATATATATATATATATATATATATATATATATATATATATACAGCCTATGATGATAATATAAATAAATGATACCTTATGAAAATATATTCAGAGAAAATAGATAATTATTTAGATATACCCACACACATATCACACATCTTTCAGTATTAAAAATTGATATATAGAGTATATACTGTGTGTGTGCACACAGTATATAGAGAGAAGTATTTCACCTGCCCTGTGGTTCTCAATAGAACATTTACATTCATGAAGCTAATAGCCTGTTGATGATACACCTGTTCTTTGGAGAGGAAGAGGAAGATAAAGATGAAGAACAAAGTCATCCAGTTTAAAATGTTCCCTGCAAACCACAGTGAACTCTCTCAGTGAATCCTGTCGTAAACACCGCTCTCTAATGGTGCTCACATCAGAGCAGGAGATTTCAATAAAGCCAATCTGAAATCTGGACTGCCCAACTTCCCTCAATATGTCAACTGTCCAACTAGAGGGGGACATACGCTGGATCATGTCTGTTCCAACATTAAACATGCATACCGAGCCACCCCCCTCCCCCACCTGGGCCTGTCTGACCATCTCTCCCTGCTCCTCGTCCCAGCTTACACCCCCCGCTGCCGCCAAGCACAGCCCACACAGAGGACCACCACCACCTGGCCTGAGGATTCACTCCCTCAACTTCAGAACTGTTTTGGGGACACCCAGCGGGAGGCCTTTCACCATGGGGACCTGGCTGTATTCACAGAGACTGTACTGGATTACATCAAGTACTGCATTGTGCAGGTGTGGCAGGGAATCCAGACCATCACTAACTTCAGAGACAGTGTCATGACATCAGGAGATCCAGATGCAGGACTTGTAGAAGAGCTCAACAGCTTCTTTGTACGCTTTCAGTCTCCTACACCCCACCCTGCCACACCGCTGCAGCCCCTCCCAGCCTCCGGTTCCCACCTTTCATCCACCCGCACCCTCAGCATCGGCTCTCCTCAGGGTTGTGTGCTGAGTCCACTCCTCTACTCTCTACACATCCGACTGCAGTCCCGCTCACCCAGAGAACATCATCATCAAGTTTGATGATGACATGGCGATTGCGGGTCTGATATCAGGGGAGAACGAGGCAGCCTACCGGGATGAGGTCCTCCGTCTAGAAGGGTGGAGTTTAGTGAATAATCTTTCATTGAACACTGCCAAAACCAAGGAGCTCATCCTGGACTTCAGGAGGAACAGAGCTGCCCCGGCTGCCCTCTACCTCAACGGAGAATGTGTAGAGAGAGTGGAGTCTTTCAGGTGTCTTGGCGTCCACATCGCAGCAGACCTCTCTTGGACTATGAACACTGCCGCAGTGGTGAAGAAGGCCCAGCAGTGGCTCCACTTCCTGAGAGTTCTCTGGAGGGAGAACCTGAACACTCAGCTGCTGGTAACCTTCTACCGCTCCAGCATAGAGAGTGTGCTGACCTACGCCATCAGGGTGTGGTACTCCAGCTGCACCGAGGCAGAGAGGGTAGTGAGGAGCTGCCCTCTGCCCTCCCTCCTGGATATCTACAACTCCCGCTGCCTCAGTAGAGCACGGAATATTGTCAAGGACTCCTCTCACCCCGGCCATCATCTCTTTGACTTGTTGCCCTCTGGCAGGCGCTACAGGTCACTAAGATCCAGAACTAATAGAGTGAGGGACAGTTTCTATCCAAGAGCTGTCACTGAACTCAACTCAAAGTAATCCTGGATTTAGAAATACTCACTTCCTCTATGCACTTCATTGGTGACCTTCTCTACAGCCACAGATCTACCTCTTTTAATCTTTTATCTTTTTAAATTTGTATTTATTCCGTGTTTTTCACCAGGGAGCTGCCGCTCAATCTCATTGTTCATTTTTTACGACAATGACAATAAAGGCTTTTGACTTTTTGACTTGACTTTGCAACGCAGCCGTCTGCTGAGTGGTAGGGATGATCGTCACTCTGGACAAACAACAATATTTAAATATTTCATCAGCTGTAAACCCTCCTGTTGTTGTTTACATATGTGCTTTGTGCTCACTGGTTGTTTTCTTCACTGGTTTATTGAAATGTGGCACTCCACTGCCCCCTGGTGTTCAGACCAGGTGCAGACGCTCCTCTCAGTAACAGGAGCTGGATGCTGCTGTTCACAAGAAGAAAGTTTTCTCTATGTCACGGAGAATGGAGGCTGACACTTTTAAAGAGAACATAGAGAAACAAATCCATTCATCAAAATAGGTTTGAAGGAAGCAAGATCATAGACCTTCTTCACACTTCCGCGTTTTAAACCGGATGTGGAGCTCATCTACTTCCTGTGGCTCTCGCTTCAGCTTTGGACAGTGACGATAATGGCTCAAGTCTCCACGCGGTTGTTTTTATTGTCTTCCTGGTTGCTCTTGTGGGGCAAGAAAACAACCATACCTCTCTTACCACGCTTTCCCTCCGGACCCGGACTAAAGGAGGCAGCGGATCCAAGCTGGTAGAAGGGATGAGGGTCTTTAGTATGAAGCCGGTACTTCACCAGGAGGGTGAAGTCGCCTTAGAAGCGGAGCTGTTCCATGTCTCTGTCCCTGGAATGACTCTATTGTTCCCTCACTCTGTCCCTGGAATGACTCTATTGTTCCATCTCGCTGTTCCCTCTCTCTGTCCCTGGAATGACTCTATTGTTCCATCTCTCTGTCCCTGGAATGACTCTATTGTTCCATGTCTCTGTCCCTGGAATGACTCTATTGTTCCATCTCTCTGTCCATGGAATGACTCTATTGTTCCATCTCTCTGTCCCTGGAACGACTCTATTGTTCCCTCTCTCTGTCCCTGGAATGACTCTATTGTTCCCCCTGTCCCTGGAACGACTCTATTGTTCCCTCTCTCTGTCCCTGGAATGACTCTATTGCGCCACCTAGAGGGATTCTGTCCTCAAGAGGACTCAGAAACAGCAGATTGTCCTCTCGCCGCTCTCCAGGCTGAAGCTGCTACTGCAGACCACCATCATGTGGCTCATCCACCCACAGGTAAATATCCAAGATGGTTTGTTATATAAGATCAAATATAACAGTTATTACAGTGGCAGGACGTGTTGCAGCACCAGTGTGTAGAGCTATACCATCTAGAGAGCAAATCAATGACGGCTCCAGACATCCTTTCACCTGGACTCACACAATGTGTTGATCCACAAGGAAATAATGTCCCAGGAGCTCAATAATTAAAACTTTCTTGCTCACCAGTGAAAATGTAAACAGGAGTGTTTTAATTTAATTTTACATTTGAAAGATAAAGTAATGAAAGTATTAGATAAAAATGAATACTAATACATGACCATTTATAACATTATGAGTTCATTATTTTATAGTTAGACCTTATTTATATACCAATGTATTTTATTGTATGATCTAATTCTATTCTTTGGTTTAACAGCTGCACTAGATGAAGCTCTTGAATATATTAAGGAGTTGGAAGCCCGGCTGGAGAAAGTGGATTTGTCTCCCAGGCTTTTTACTGGCTATGGTGTTTCTGATGAGCAGATCCGGTTCTACAGCAGATTCCCCTCTGAGAGGGTTCCACGTCTTCTGGGAGTCCATTGCTCCACCTGCATCCCGCCTCATATCTGGACCAGAGCTCAGACAAGAGGAGATGAAGCCCCAGAATGCCTCTGATTGGTGAGCTTTAATGTTCTGCTTCAGGGTGGCTGTGGGCAGGAAGGAGCAGCTTATTGCTCACGTGTTTGACACTATTTACACTATTTACACTATTTACAGTGATTCACTCAACTTGAGATTTAATGTTCAAAACACAAAGGGACAAAAGGTCATTTATACATTTTAATATGATCATTACTGCATTGAGATAAACACATTGATGTTGTTGAAGTAAAACATGTCTAGTTTAGATTCCATCTGGTCAATGACCGATTCATCAGGCCTCTCACTCTACTGTTATTGTTCTAAATGTGTCGGAGACAAAGTGGCACCATTCCATCCTGGTGATTACCAGCTGACCCTGTCCCTGTCCCTGTCCCTGTCCCTGTCCATGCTAGGAGTATGTGTGTGAACGCCTCAGACTTGTGTGCTCATCCTGATGTTGGGAGGAAATCTAAAAGGAGAGCTCTGAGTGGTTGGGACTCCAGTGGACGTAGTTTTCCTCCTGATGCCAGGATGTCGGATCAGGAAGTGGACGTAGTTTTCCTCCTGATGCCAGGATGTCGGATCAGGAAGTGGACGTAGTTTTCCTCCTGATGTCAGGATGTCGGGATCAGGAAGTGGACGTAGTTTTCCTCCTGATGTCAGGATGTCGGATCAGGAAGTGGACGTAGTTTTCCTCCTGATGTCAGGATGTGGGGATCAGGAAGTGGACGTAGTTTTCCTCCTGATGTCAGGATGTCGGGATCAGGAAGTGGACGTAGTTTTCCTCCTGATGTCAGGATGTCGGGATCAGGAAGTGGATGTAGTTTTCCTCCTGATGTCAGGATGTCGGGATCAGGAAGTGGACGTAGTTTTCCTCCTGATGTCAGCATGTCGGGATCAGGAAGTGGACGTAGTTTTCCTCCTGATGTCAGGATGTCGGATCAGGAAGTGGACGTAGTTTTCCTCCTGATGTCAGCATGTCGGGATCAGGAAGTGGACGTAGTTTTCCTCCTGATGTCAGGATGTCGGGATCAGGAAGTGGACGTAGTTTTCCTCCTGATGTCAGGATGTCGGGATCAGGAAGTGGTTCTACAAACACATGAGTGACATCATCACAGTAAGTTAAGACAAAGGAAACATTACAAGCATAAAAACATTAAGAACCAATAAATGATACCTGGGTCAGCTCTGCACAGCTGGACTGCACACATCTGTTTCCACCACCACCTCACTGGCAGGTTCAGGGTGGAGCCCCTTACAACAAATAAACAATAAAACAAATTAACAAATAGACAAATAAACAAACAAATAAATAAAGGGAAGGTGAGCCGTTTGGTCGGACATGGAGGAATAGATTGGTGAGAGTTAAGATTTGTACTTAAGTTGCTAAAACTACTAAGGAGATTGTAAGATAAGATAAGATAAGATAAGATAAGATAAGATAAGATAAGATAAGATAAGATAAGATAAGATAAGATAAGATAAGATAAGATAAGATAAGATAAGATCAGATCAGATCAGATCAGATCAGATCAGATCAGATCAGATCAGATCAGATCAGATCAGATCAGATCAGATTAGATTAGATTAGATTAGATTAGATCAGATCAGATCAGATATCCCTTTATTTAGCTCACATGTGGAGAAATGAGCCCAGCGACTCTCTGACTGTTTCTACCTGCAGTCTGTGAGGTTCCTCATGGTTCCTCGTGGTTCCTCATGGTTCCTCATGTTTCCTTATGGACCTGAAGCATGGAGCTCTGACCACCACCTGTCCCTCCATGGTTCCTCATGGACCTGAAGCATGGAGCTCTGACCACCACCTGTCCCTCCACAGTATCTGATACTAGAAGCCTGCAGAAGCAAAGCAGGGTGAAGGTGAACATCTGGCATCATCATCATCACTTTCCCATATTATCATAGCGAACACATATCAGAATGTAAAATATCATTTAAAAGTCTCGTCCTCATTTAAAAGGAGCGTCGGTGAAAAGATAAGGTCCATTTCTAATGAGACACAAACAGGAAGTGACCTGCTCCAGGAGACGCTACTTCCTGTTGTCATGAGAAAGGTCTGTGGCGTTTCTGAGACTCACTCGATGGGCACACATGGTTCACAGTGTGGACTGAAGCCACCGGCTTAACGTTCTTCTTCACCAGAACTGGACAAGCAGCGATGACGTGCTCCGGCCTCTTACAATAGTGACATGTGATGTCACCCGGACCTTCAGCCTCAGGCGGACCAGGCCTGGAGTCCACGTAAGACCGAGAGCCAGCACCCGCTTCTATGGGCCCGGACACATCTGTAAATCCTTCGCTACAACCAGCAGCTCGGTTAAGCCGACTAAAACCAAAAGGACGCTCCACAAATGCAGATTTGTGCATCAACACATATTCATAGGCCAGTACTGCAGCCTTGGAGACGTCAGCCACTATATTGTCATTGAGACACGTCCAGGAGGCAATTCTTGAAGTCCTCCATCAGTACCAGCTGCTTCAGCTGCTTAAACTCAGCAACTTCCTGAAACGTGCACCATCTGTCAAAGAGAGCTTCCTTCTCTCTCACGAACTCCACGTGTGACTGGTTGTAGTGTTTTTTTTAATTTACGAAACTTTTGCCGGTACGCCTCTGGGACAAGTTCATGTGCACAGCAGCTTTAACGAAATGGTAATCGAGGCTCTCCTCTGCCGACAAAGACGCATAAAGTCCCTACATCCTCCCTTTTTGAACCCTTAAGAACAAGAAGAAAATTCAGCAGTGACGTCAGCCAGCTGCAGGACTGTTCATACTCCAAAAAGTAGCTGTCAACCTTGCAGGCCACGCCCCTCATAATAGGCCACGCCCCCTCCAAGCAGACACAAGTCTGTGAAGTGGCGTCTTAACTTTTCAACTGCAGTTTATTTCTGTCCTCCAGAGCTTTCAGAAACACATTCCTCTGACCTGTTTCAGTAATAAAAGAGAGTTTTTGTCAGAGCGCCATGTTGATCTGGTATTAACTCCAGGAGCTGACAGCTGTGATGCGTTCAGGTGCATCACGTAAGCCTGCATGCCGACATGTTAACGAGCTGCGTCGCTCGTACAATAGCGATGTTACAAGCTAAATATGATTAAAATATGACTGATAGTCATCAGGGAGCTGGAACATGCACAAGCAGCACACGGCAGAGCAGAAGGTTCAGCAGTGCAGTTCAGCCAGGATAGCTGGAACAGCTGAAACAAATTTTTTGGGCCAGAAGGAGCAAGATGAAGGAAATGACGTCATTTTGTTCAGCAGGACTCTGGGGTGCTGAACTTTCTTCTTGTTCTTATGGAGGATGAATCGGCCTTCAGCCTCCTGCACCTTCCCCACTAGTGAACACTGCAGTAGTAATGTCCACATGTCTTTAGGCCATTTAAGTGAGACTGCCACTCTCTCCAAAAGGATAAAATATACATCCATGTCCCCCTCATTAAACTGTGGAACCAGCAGTGTTGGGAAAGTTCAGTTTCTACATGAACTAGTTCAAAGTTCAGTTCACCAATTTTAAAATCAACTAGTTCAGATCATAGTTCCTAATTCAACATTTTGAACTAAATTCACAGTTCCAAAAATGAACTAGTTCATAGTTCTTTTTTTCCAATATGTTGCAGCGAGCTATTACCCTCAGAATACTGGCATTTCCTCGTTGTTGCCCCCCATTCGGTCCACACAAGTAGCAGCTGCAGCGTCACACCCCTACACCTTAAGTACCGTGATTTCCGGACTATTTGAGAGCACTGGGATATAAGCCGCACCCACCAAATTTAAAAAGGAAAACAAGAAAAAGAAATGTCGGAGATACGTGATGCACCTGAACGCATCACCCAGTATCAGCAGCATGAAGCTTGTTACCCCTTAAAAAGCCGAGTCGTCCTCGGGTTCAAAGCAAGTAAAAAAAAAACAACGTCCAGAAAGTACGGTAACCATACTAAGATGAAGTATTAATGGTGGAGGCAGAGTCTGAGGTGGTGCTGCTGTCTTCTGTTTGTTTTTGCCGCGATGCTTCGCATTTTGATGACGCATGCAGCGGTGCGACTCTGGTGGCTGCTGTTGAACTGTGAGGGCGCCGTTCACTAACACCGGAATGAGCGCCGCTCACAGTGACGTTCATCAGGCAGAAATACAGAACGTTCAGTTCACGTTCGCCCAAAATATAAACGAGTTCATGAACGAACGTTCACTGAACGAGTTCAGGCACAACACTGGGAACCAGACAGATTTTTTTACTCAGGTCAAATTGTGGATTTGCCTGCTCCTGCTGCCGCTGCGCAGCCAGCTACGATCACGCAGGCGTATTTTGGCCTTCATCTCAAGCTTTGCTTTTTCCAGTGCTATTCGCTGGAGTTCCACCTCCAACTCCTTCAAACGCAGTGATTCCTCCAAACCAGGGGACGTCTGAGGACTTCCTGACGTCGTTACAGAATGAAAAACACCTGGTTCTGCCAGCGCCTCGGACTTTATGACGCCCTTTTTCGCCAGTTTAGAAACACAATAAAATGTCTCTCCACCTGACGAGTTCTCATCAAGAGTGATTATTTCAAACACTTTATTGAACATGGCGTGGAGAGGGAGCGATCCCTGTGACCACACTGTAACACATTTCACTGTAAAATAACAGTAAAATACATGCAGCAGTATTTTACTGTTATTTTACGATACAACTCCTGTTATTTATTTTAACAGTATATTACTGTATTTTGAATTAAGGTATATGACCATAAAATAACGGTGGCAGTTGTGGCTCTTTTACAGCACATCTCCTGGAACTTATTTCACAGTATAATACTGTTTTTTGAATGGCAGTACTTGACATAGGATAACAGGGTTGTCGTTATTGTACAGCCCATCGACTGTCATTTATTTAGCAGTATAATACCGTTTTTTGGATTACAGTGCATGACGGTAGGATAACTGGGTTATTGTGATTTTACTGTAAATTATTTGACAGTATATAACCGTATTTGGATTCCAGTACGTGACAGTAGGAGAACTGCGGGTTCTGCTATCTTTGCATTCGTATAAATCCTCACAAGTGTAAAAACGAAGTATGCAGGGCTTATCAAATACCCAGACCTAATCACTGTTCATGTGTCTGAGCTCACCTGAAGAAAAGTAGCAGGAAAAGTTAGTGGAGGACTCGGAGGAGGAGATTATAGAGTGGGCAGTACAACGAGCACTCACTCTAACGCAGTTTTCACGAGCCAAGAACCAGAACTCAGAGCTGAGCTCTCACTCCAGCACCGTTTCCCAGAACCAACCATTTTGTGTATGTTCAGGGTGATATTTGAAAACAAAAAGCAGCATGCCCCCAAATCTTATTGTGCTAATTTCCCCTATGTGTCAGGATACTACATACAGCAGACTTTGTAAGATCGGTAACACAGAGAACATTTGTAGTACAAAAATGACGAAGTATTGCATTACCGCATTTGGAAGAAACTGTCTTCAATACAATCATCAGTGACAGGCTTTACTGAACCTGGAACATAACGTCAGACTATTTAAAATAGCACCTAGAACAGTGTAACAGAACAGTTTAGCTTGAGAACAAGTATTTGACATGTGAACAATAAGAGTTTACATGGTGACGAGTGCCTGTAAAAAAATAGATAAAATAAATATAATTTGCAACACAACGTCTGAAAAAATATACAAATATGAAGGATTAAAGAAAGAAGAGAAAGAAGCATAGAAATGAGTTTAAATGTGCAGACTTACCGATATGATTAGGCAAAGTTAAGGAAGCTGATTTCTTTCCTTCTTCATTTTCACAAATTGAGAAAGACAGACATGACTACAATGGAGTACATAATAACATGTGTTTGAAATGTTTTTAATATTACAAATGGCAGGAACACTTGAACACTTGAACTTTCCGTGCGCTACCCAAGTGGCTGCACGGTACAACAGCTCCTGACTTTTTTCCTACTTTTTCCTACTAACTGTTCTTTTAGTGGATTTTTTTTTTTTTTTGTACAACAATCATCCTGTCACAAGATGGATAGAACTCTGGCCAAGTCTGTCCTGGTTTTTCTAATGTTAATAACTTTACTGGCTACACCTGTGATTGCGGAGGTGAGGCGCTGCGGCGGTCCTATTGTTTACACCAGGGATCAGCTGTTAGCCCTCGGTAACGCAGCTAAGCTAACCGGCGAAAGACCCGATGTTGCCCCCGGGCTGAAGAGGAGGAGACGGGGGGGCCGTGCCGGGGTAAAACACCGCAACAGGAAACGACGCTACAAACCCATCCTACCATCGATCGTCACCGGGAACGTAAGATCCCTTAGAAACAAGATGGACGAGCTCGCGGCGCTAGCCCGGCATCAGAGGGAATATCGGGAATGTAGCCTGATGCTATTCACGGAGACCTGGCTAACGGAGCTAACACTTTTGGACTCGAACGTTACGCTGGATGGTTTCCAACTGACACGGGCAGACAGGACAAAGGAGAGTGGTAAGAGGAAAGCAGGAGGGCTGGCAGTGTTTGTGAACGATAGATGGTGTAATCCCGGCACATCACTGTTAAAGAACAACTCTGCTGTAAGGACATTGAACTGTTAGCGGTTAGCATGAGGCCGTATTACCTGCCGCGGGAATTCTCGCACGTTATCGCGATAACTGCGTACGTTCCCCCCTCTGCTAACGCATACGCAGCGTGTGATGTCCTGCACTCGCTCACAAACAGGCTGCAGACACACCACCCACAGGCTCTCCTCCTCATCACTGGGGACTTTAATCATGCCTCCATCTCCTCCACCCTGCCCACCTTCAAACAATACGTCACCTGCTGCACCAGAGACAATAAAATACTGGACCTTTTCTATGCCAACACCAAGGGGGCATACACCTCATCTCCTCTCCCTCCCCTTGGCCGATCAGATCACAACCTTGTGCACCTCCTGCCTGTGTACAAACCTCTGGTATACAGACAACCAGCTGTGACCCGCACCATTAAAATCTGGTCCGATGAGGCAGAAGAGGCTCTCAAAGACTGTTTTGAGACAACTGCATGGGAAGTGTTCTATGAGGACCACGGGGAGGACATCGACAGCCTCACAAACTGCATCACAGACTACATAAACTTCTGTGTGGATTACACGGTTCCCACCAAGACCATACGCTGGTTTGCCAACAGCAAACCGTGGCTCACTCCTGAGATAAGGGCCCTCCTCAGGGACAAAAGGAGGGCCTTTGAAACAAAAGACATTGAGGAGATGAGGACTGTGCAGAGAGAGCTGAGGAGGAAGATCAGGGAGGGGAAAAGCAGCTCCAGGAGGAAGATGGAGGAACAGCTGCAGCAGCGGAATGTCAGCGGAGTCTGGAAGGACCTGAAAGCGATCTCGGGTCACAAGGACTCCAACATCGAGCTGGTTCGGGACCAGGAGTGGGTGAATGATCTGAACATTTTCTTCAACAGATTTGAACAGACATCCACCCCTCCCCCGATCCATTCCATCCCGCTGCAATCACCACCACCAGCTGTCCCCACCCCCATCCCACCCCCCTGCACACCGCTCTCTGCTTCCCTCAGTGTCAGCCACACCCTCACTACCACAACTACCCCCCCACAGCCCCCCTGCTCCAGCCTGTCCTTCACAACAGCCCAGGTGAACAGAGAGCTGAGGAGGCTAAAGGTCAGGAAGGCAACCGGTCCGGATGGCATCAGCTCCAGACTCCTCAGAACCTGTGCAGACCAGCTCAGTGGGGTCATGGGGCACATGTTCAATCCGAGCCTTCAACTGGGGAGAGTACCACAGCTCTGGAAGACGACCTGTGTGGTACCGGTGCCGAAGATCTCCCGCCCCACGGACTTCAACCACTTCAGGCCGGTGGCGCTGACATCACACCTGATGAAGACCTTGGAGAGGTTGGTCCTTCTCCATCTGCGTCCCCTGGTGAGCTCATCGATGGACCAGCTGCATTTGGCCTACCAGCCAGGCATCGGGGTGGAGGACGCCGTCCTCTACCTCATGGAGAGATCTCTCTCTCACCTGGAGAGGGCTGGGAGCACTGTGAGGATCATGTTCTATGATTTCTCCAGTGCTTTCAACACCATCCAGCCCATGCTTCTGGGGGACAAGCTGCAGCACACTGGAGTCGACCCGCACCTCACATCCTGGCTCCTGGTCTACCTGACCAACCAGCCACAGTTTGTGAGGACACGGGACTGTGTGTCTGACCTGGTCATCTGCAGTACGGGGGCTCCACAGGGGACGCTCCTGGCTCCCTTCCTCTTCACCCTCTACACTGCAGACTTCTCCCACAACACATTCACCTGTCACCTGCAGAAGTTCTCTGATGACTCCGCCATCGTCGGCCTCATCACCAACGACGACGAGGCGGAGTACAGAGAACTCAACCCGAACTTTGTGGACTGGTGCCAGCGAAACCACCTCCAGATCAATGCGGGTAAAACCAAAGAGCTGGACGAACAGCTGGTTTTTACCTGAAGAACTCTCACCTGCTGTTTCAAAACAGAAAACTGGAATTTGAGGGTCTGGTTCTGGTTCTTGGAGTAAAGTCCAGTTTAAAACATCCGGTGAAGAGAAACTCTTTTCAAGTCAAGAGCAGCACAACAATTAAACAGACTTGACAGTGATACTGTGATTATTCTTACAAACTGGATGTCAGTGGGGACTTTCCTGGGACTTTGTCAAAGACGTCCCCCAGGAGAGGTTGGTCCCTCAGAGGGAGGACATATTAATGCTGCAGACCGACATGTAAAGGTCGCTTAGGGTGAAGCCACTTGGCGTCTCCCAGACGGTCTCATTCTGCTCTAATTCGGTTTAGCTAGCTGCTGAGCCACTGGAACACCACAGAGAAAGAAACTGACACATCAGGGATTATCTTCTTTACTGCCTTTTGTTGCTGACTTCAACTGAGTAGAACGGATGCCCTACCTTATTTACGAAAGTATTTACTGAAAGACTGGAAAACTGAACTAGTGAAACAGTCCTCATGAGACATCTGAAATGTTCAACAGTTCAATAATCCTGCAGACAAAACAAGACGGGACATGACCGGATTCAGGAGACGAGCATAACTTTACTTTACCTGCTCTGTTGAAGTCCACATGGTCCTTCCTGGATGGACTGATATGATGGAGCTGTGGTTTCCATATGATGGAGCTGTGGTTTCCATATGATGGAGCTGTGGTTTCCCAAGTCCAGTTCAGGAATAGTTCGGTTACATATTGTCACTAAAAAATGAGTCGTTTGAGGAGTTTGATCACTAAAGAAGAGCTGTCATAAAAATAGAAATATAAGCTTGTAATAATCTGTAAGCTGCTGATAGATCATGTCCTGGACTGGAGAAGGGACGTAAACACATGTCTCCACTGCCCACTGAGCAAGCAATGTCCATCCACGTCCAAGACACGTCCGTCTGTCCAGACTGTAATCTAGACGTCTGTTTCACAGCCAGAATTAATTAACAAATGACACATAAAAATAAAAACGATGGACATCTAAGACACCCAGAATCAGTAGAAAGAGACGGTCAGGAGCCGTCTGATGAGTCCAACTGCCTGTATAATTATTGATTTGTCATTAAGATAGTGAGGGAAGAAGCTCATGACAGGCAAGAGGAGACGGCATGTGAAGTTTAATGCACAATGTCTGCGTTCTGACCATTTATTGTTTTGGTCGTAAGGCATCGAACTTTTTAAGCCTCCAAAAGAGAAACTTACCACTCTGAGAACCTTTCATCTTGTGAATACAACTATGTACATGAGTAAATGTTTGATTGGCAAAGTGAATCTCCATTGGCTGTTGTCTCATTGGCGATCTGGTCAGCGCTCTTGCTTTACAGACAGAAGATCAGAGGTTCAAACCCAGTTGGTGGTGTTAGTGGAATTTAGTTGCGTGTCCATGGGCTCTCTGGTTCCCTCCCACAGTCCAAAACAAATAACAATGCTATTCCCTGTCTGTGTAAGACTGATGACCTGTCCTTTTTCTTTGACGTCCATATGACCTCCAGACAACGTCTAAGAAAGACATCTACAAACAAGTGTGTGTGTGTGTGTGTGTGTGTGTGTGTGTGTGTGTGTGTGTGTGTGTGTGTGTGTGTGGAGCGACCCGGACCAAACCACTGGTACAGTCCATCTCCTGGTTCCTGGATCCTGCCGGCGCTACGTTGGTGGAACCAGTGACGTAATGACGTGGTTCTCTCTGGCTCCCTGACCATGGAAACACAACCGCTTCTTTGGAGCTGCTCATTTAAGAACTGAACTAGAACCTGAACTAGAACCTGCTTCTGTTTGGTGGAAAAGCCCTTTGGGAGATTTGTTTTGGACTGAATTTCCACAAAAACTAATAAAAAAGGAGACGTTCCAGCTTGATTTACTGCAGATTTGAGCACGTTTCTCCTGCTGTTCCTCTCAAGAAAGGCTTGTTGTGCCTTCAGGTGGAAACCATTCGCAGTGTGAGGTGATGGAGGCGATGTGGGAGTGCAGTGACGCAGGCTATAAAGAGGGGGTGTAGAGGGTGCAGCTATTTTTATCCCTGCGAGGAGACGCTGCCCCCCCCCTCCTACGTCACCTTCACTCCAGGCTTCTGGGCGGAGCTGAGTGGGAGGTGCTGCTGCCAGATGGCAGACGGGATGTGAATACTAAGAAGAGGAGAATGAGAACTGCAGAATACAGAGAGAGGGTGGAGCTGGTGGAGCATCACTCAGTATCTGCAGGGTCTCCTCTGTCACCATCTGACCTTGACAGGGAAAGAAAAGGTTCAATCAATCAATAAGAAATTACACTTTTCTTTGAGCCATTATTGTTAATTCATCTTAATATTCATGGATTCTGGAGTCCAGCTACACAATGACATGCTGCATTAGTCACACAGTCCCAGGGTGGAAATAACAGATACTCAGATTACCGTAATTGGACTGGTGACCTTTCTGGATGTAACCTTTGACCCACAGTCACCTGAGATCATCCATCCATCGTCTCCCTCTTATCCATTTCCGGGTGGTGGGGGTGTCAGTCTGAGCACCATCACCCAGATCACATTGCACCATTAAGAACCTTCCTGCAGGTGGAGAGCCCACAAGAAGGTGGAGAGCCCACAGGAAGGTGGAGAGCCCACAGGAAGGTGGCGCCCGGCGTGGGACATGAACCCTCTACCTTAAGACTGAGAGTCTCATGCTCTACCTACTGAACTAAAGCTGGGGAACATTTGTCCATAAAAGTTGGGGAAGGGAGAAGAGGGGGAAGAAAGGGAGGGGGAGGAGGGGAGGGGAAAAGGGAGAAAAAAAACGTGAAGTTGCGATTTCGAATTCCACTCAGTGCTTGCAAATGTCGTTTCTTTCTTGTCAAATGCTTGTATAATATGTTTTAAGGTGTCAAAGTCTAAGTATAATGCTATAAAACAAAACTATTTATACTCATAATACTACCGATGTACCTAAATCTGCCACTACAGTACTAGTAATTTTTTTTTTTTTTTTTTATTTATTATTTTGCACTTGTCCTGTTCGGCAGCTTGGGCCAACAATATGATGTGATTGAGAACCTTCTGGTGTCAGAACAGTTTTTGCTCTTGCAACAGGGAGAGACCTGTTACTAGTACTAGTAATTACTAGTAATTAAAGTGAAGTCGGGTGTTTGAAAGGTGCTGACAAATCAAATTTAGCACACAATGTTCCCAGTGTGACACTGTCGCCTTCTAACAACCCAAAGACCCTCGGAAGGAATCACTATTTAATACAGATATATCACACATTAAATATACTGCACAATATAACAAATTGTTATTTATTATACACTCATTTAGCAAAATAGTTTCAATATATAACAGTAAAAAAAAAGAAAGAAATGATATAGATATTTATAATAACAAAATAACCCTATTGTATTCATACGTACATAGTATGAAAGTGGCAATAATACTGTAATAAGGTACAATATACTGCAGCAGAGGTTTCTTGAAAACACAAAATAAAACACAAAACTTCAAGAAACCTGGGCTTTCACGATGCACAAATTAAAACTTAAGAGGTTTTCCTTCCTGCCTCATCAGCCTCAGACACTCTTCTTTGGTGATTCCTTCACTTTTTCTTCAACATATTTTGCTCTTAAACTGGCGACGTCCCATCTGTGCTGTCACCACATCACCAGGTGTCACCACATCACCAGGTGTCACCACATCACCTGCTGTCACCACATCACCAGGTGTCACCACATCACCAGGTGTCACCACATCACCTGCTGTCACCACATCACCAGGTGTCACCACATCACCTGCTGTCACCACATCACCAGGTGTCACCACATCACTTGATGTCACCACATCATCTGCTGTCACCACATCACCAGGTGTCACCACATCACCTGCTGTCACCACATCACCAGGTGTCACCACATCACCTGCTGTCACCACATCACCAGGTGTCTCCACATCACTTGATGTCACCACATCACCTGCTGTCACCATCACCAGGTGTCACCACATCACCAGGTGTCACCACATCACCTGCTGTCACCACATCACCTGCTGTCACCATCACCAGGTGTCACCACATCACTTGCTGTCACCACATCACCAGGTGTCACCACATCACCAGGTGTCACCACATCACCTGCTGTCACCACTTCACCTGCTGTCACCATCACCAGGTGTCACCATCACCAGGTGTCACCACATCACCTGCTGTCACCATCACCAGGTGTCACCATCACCTGCTGTCACCACATCACCTGCTGTCACCATCACCAGGTGTCACCACATCACCTGCTGTCACCATCACCAGGCGTCACCATATCACCAGGTGTCACCATCACCAGGTGTCACCACATCACCTGCTGTCACCATCACCAGGTGTCACCACATCACCAGGTGTCACCACATCACCTGCTGTCACCATCACCAGGTGTCACCACATCACCTGCTGTCACCATCACCAGGTGTCACCATCAGCAGGTGTCACCACATCACCTGCTGTCACCATCACCAGGTGTCACCATCAGCAGGTGTCACCACATCACCTGCTGTCACCATCACCAGGTGTCACCACATCACTTGCTGTCACCACATCACCAGGTGTCACCACATCACCAGGTGTCACCACATCACCTGCTGTCACCACTTCACCTGCTGTCACCATCACCAGGTGTCACCATCACCAGGTGTCACCACATCACCTGCTGTCACCATCACCAGGTGTCACCATCAGCAGGTGTCACCACATCACCTGCTGTCACCACATCACCAGGTGTCACCACATCACCTGCTGTCACCACATCACCTGCTGTCACCACATCACCAGGTGTCACCACATCACCTGCTGTCACCACATCACCAGGTGTCTCCACATCACTTGATGTCACCACATCACCTGCTGTCACCATCACCAGGTGTCACCACATCACCAGGTGTCACCACATCACCTGCTGTCACCACTTCACCTGCTGTCACCATCACCAGGTGTCACCATCAGCAGGTGTCACCACATCACCTGCTGTCACCATCACCAGGTGTCACCACATCACTTGCTGTCACCACATCACCAGGTGTCACCACATCACCAGGTGTCACCACATCACCTGCTGTCACCACTTCACCTGCTGTCACCGTCACCTGCTGTCACCATCACCAGGTGTCACCATCACCTGCTGTCACCACATCACCTGCTGTCACCATCACCAGGTGTCACCACATCACCTGCTGTCACCATCACCAGGCGTCACCATATCACCAGGTGTCACCATCACCAGGTGTCACCACATCACCTGCTGTCACCATCACCAGGTGTCACCACATCACCAGGTGTCACCACATCACCTGCTGTCACCATCACCAGGTGTCACCACATCACCTGCTGTCACCATCACCAGGTGTCACCATCACCAGGTGTCACCACATCACCTGCTGTCACCATCACCAGGTGTCACCACATCACCTGCTGTCGCCATCACCAGGTGTCACCATCACCAGGTGTCACCACATCACCTGCTGTCACCATCACCAGGTATCACCACATCACCAGGTGTCACCACATCACCTGCTGTCACCATCACCAGGTGTCACCATCACCTGCTGTCACCACATCACCTGCTGTCACCATCACCAGGTGTCACCACATCACCTGCTGTCACCATCACCAGGCGTCACCATATCACCAGGTGTCACCATCACCAGGTGTCACCACATCACCTGCTGTCACCATCACCAGGTGTCACCACATCACCAGGTGTCACCACATCACCTGCTGTCACCATCACCAGGTGTCACCACATCACCTGCTGTCACCATCACCAGGTGTCACCATCAGCAGGTGTCACCACATCACCTGCTGTCACCATCACCAGGTGTCACCACATCACTTGCTGTCACCACATCACCAGGTGTCACCACATCACCAGGTGTCACCACATCACCTGCTGTCACCACTTCACCTGCTGTCACCATCACCAGGTGTCACCATCACCAGGTGTCACCACATCACCTGCTGTCACCATCACCAGGTGTCACCATCACCTGCTGTCACCACATCACCTGCTGTCACCATCACCAGGTGTCACCACATCACCTGCTGTCACCATCACCAGGCGTCACCATATCACCAGGTGTCACCACATCACCTGCTGTCACCACATCACCTGCTGTCACCATCACCAGGTGTCACCACATCACCTGCTGTCACCATCACCAGGTGTCACCACATCACCTGCTGTCACCATCACCAGGTGTCACCATCACCAGGTGTCACCACATCACCTGCTGTCGCCATCACCAGGTGTCACCATCACCAGGTGTCACCACATCACCTGCTGTCACCATCACCAGGTATCACCACATCACCAGGTGTCACCACATCACCTGCTGTCACCATCACCAGGTGTCACCACATCACCTGCTGTCACCATCACCAGGTGTCACCATCACCAGGTGTCACCACATCACCTGCTGTCACCATCACCAGGTGTCACCACATCACCAGCTTCTGCTTTGGTTGGCGTGACGCTTCTCATGTTTTCCTTTTCCCTGCACAGCTGTGTCGCTGGCAGGAGCTGGGGCTGGGGCAGTAGCTGGGGCTGGAGCTGGGGCTGGGGCTGGGGCAGGAGCTGGGGCTGGGGCAGTAGCTGGGGCTGGAGCTGGGGCTGGGGCTGGGGCAGTAGCTGGGGCTGGGGCAGGAGCTGGGGCTGGGGCTGGGGCAGTAGCTGGGGCTGGAGCTGGGGCTGGGGCTGGGGCAGTAGCTGGGGCTGGGGCAGGAGCTGGGGCAGGGGCTGGGGCTGGGGCAGGAGCTGGGGCTGGGGCAGTAGCTGGGGCTGGGGCTGGGGCAGGAGCTGGGGCTGGGGCAGGAGCTGGAGCTGGGGCTGGGGCAGTAGCTGGGGCTGGGGCTGGGGTAGTAGCTGGGGCAGTAGCTGGGGCTGTGGCAGTAGCTGGGGCTGAGGCAGTACCTGGGGCTGGGGCAGTAATTGGGTCTGTGGCAGTAGCAGGGTTTGGGGCAGTAGCAGGGTTTGGGGCAGTAGCACTGGTGGTACATGGTGGATAAATGTCAGTCCCTGCTGAACAGAGGGACCTGGACCAGGGACCTGGATCAGGGGGATTTGCAGTGGAATCAAGGTGACTTTGGGATGATGGTGCTGTGGAGGAGCTGAAGGTTGAATCCTCTGAAATGTTGTTCTTGCCTGTCCAGCGGTGGTTGGTGGCAGGTTGTATGTGTGTTCCTGCTGATGCGGTGGGAGACTCAGGCTGTGTGTTTGCAGTGAGCAGCTTCAGGCCCGTCAGTGAACAGAACTCCATCAGGTACTCCATCAGGTACTCTGCCAGGTCCTCCACACCATCCAGGCCAGGAATGTTACTCTGATCCACAGCCTGGAGAAATAGAGGTGGTGTTAAAGACGGACTCCACCAGGTCAGAATCTCTACAGATACTGAAGCTTTGCTTACAGATAAATCTAGAAGTGATTGCAGAGTTTTCAGTGTTGCTCAGCCTGAGTTCCTTGGGGATAGACTGACTGATCTGGAAACAGAAATTATCTGGGAGGGAGGAGCTCCCTGCTGGAGGGTGGAGAGGGTTTAGAGGGTGGAGAGGAGGAACAGACGCTGCAGACCGGAGTGGAGGATCAGATGTAGACTGGAGTGGAGGTTCAGATGTAGACTGGAGAGGAGGATCAGATGTAGACTGGAGTGGAGGTTCAGATGTAGACTGGAGTGGAGGTTCAGATGTAGACTGGAGTGGAGGTTCGGATGTAGACTGGAGTGGAGGTTCAGATGTAGACTGGAGAGGAGGATCAGATGTAGACTGGAGTGGAGGTTCAGATGTAGACTGGAGTGGAGGTTCGGATGTAGACTGGAGAGGAGGATCAGATGTAGACTGGAGTGGAGGTTCAGATGTAGACTGGAGTGGAGGTTCAGATGTAGACTGGAGTGGAGGATCAGATGTAGACTGGAGTGGAGGATCAAATGTAGACCGGAGTGGAGGTTCAGATGTAGACTGGAGTGGAGGATCAAATGTAGACCGGAGTGATAGAAGTGATGTTAGAGACCGACTCACAGCATCACAATCTCTAACTAAGCTTTAGTAATAAAAGTATTTTGTATCCAGTGTTCCAGTGTCTGTGTTGATTGTGAATAGACTTGTGAATGATCACTTCCATCTTTCTGGGAGGAGCTCCCTGCTCTAGGGTGGAGAAGGTGGAGAGGGTGGAGAGGGTGGAGAGGCAGCACAGAGCTCTGGGAGTAGAAAACCTCTGTAGTGTTTTCACAGACTACGAGGTCTGCAGATGTGGTTTCTCCTCCACAGGGTGGGACACATCCAACTGCTCCAACAACTGGGATGTCTCCTCTGAATCTGGGTCCATGTCTGAGGACATTGTCTCTGGAGGTCCAGGTTTGCTCAGACATTACTCCCACCAAACCTTGAAGGAGAAAAACAAAAAAACGAACCTTCACATGCTTCTGGCAGGTTTGGTGAGCTGAACCATGGATAATAAGATAGTTAAAGACTAGAATGGTGACGTAGGAATGGCTCGTCTCCAGCTTACTCACCATTGTTATGGTTCATTTATCCTTTATGAGGGACTCAATGTCTGATGACACTGCCTGGGGAGCAGGAGGAGGTCATGTGTCTCCTGCCTGGGGACCAGGAGGAGGTGATGTGTCTCCTGCATGGGGACCAGGAGGAAGTGATGTGTCTCCTGCCTGGGGAGGTGATGTGTCTCCTGCATGGGGAGCAGGAGGAGGTGATGTGTCTCCTGCCCGGGGAGGTGATGTGTCTCCTGCATGGGGAGCAGGAGGAGGTGATGTGTCTCCTGCCCGGGGAGGTGATGTGTCTCCTGCATGGGGAGCAGGAGGAGGTGATGTGTCTCCTGCCCGGGGAGGTGATGTGTCTCCTGCCCAGGGAGGTGATGTGTCTCCTGCATGGGGAGTAGGAGGAGGTGATGTGTCTCCTGCCCGGGGAGGTGATGTGTCTCCTGCCTGGGGAGGTGATGTGTCTCCTGCATGGGGAGCAGGAGGAGGTGATGTGTCTCCTGCCCGGTGAGGTGATGTGTCTCCTGCATGGGGAGCAGGAGGAGGTGATGTGTCTCCTGCCCGGGGAGGTGATGTGTCTCCTGCCTGGGGACCAGGAGGAAGTGATGTGTCTCCTGCCCGGGGAGGTGATGTGTCTCCTGCATGGGGAGCAGGAGGAGGTGATGTGTCTCCTGCATGGGACACCACTGGAGCAACAGAGGGGAGCTGGACATTACAACACACACACACACACACACACACACACACACACACACACACACACACACACACACACACACACACACACACACACACACACACTATGTCTACATGCTCTATGTCTATATGCCTTATGTCTATATGCTCTATGTCTATATGCTCTATGTCTACATGCTCTATGTCTATATGCTCTATATTTATATGCTCTATGTCTATATGCTCTGTCTACATGCTCTATGTCTACATGCCCTTGTCTATATGCTCTATGTCTACATGCTCTATGTCTATATTAAGTGTGAATTCACAAACACATTCTAACGATCCTCTTGTCTTGTGGAAGTAAAGCATAATTAATCAGTCATTTCACACAATCATTACTACCACCAACTGTGCCTGGTTAGTACCCATTAGTACTGATTAGTGCCTGTGGGATGCATGAAAACTATAAAACTACATTGGTAGTATTTTGTTTAGCTCTGGGTTTGTTTGTTTACCTGATGGTCAGTAATTCCATTTCTTCAGCAGAACAATGGAACTGCTGCTTTGATGGTCCACTAACACAAACCATCCAGCGACAGGTTGGATTTTACACCTGTCATTCCAGAATACTTCACAGCAAATACTCAGCTAAAGTATTATTACTACAGAAGACTGTCCACTGATGTTTCCTGCAGAGTAGTTTTGCCGTTTTTATATTTGGCCCAAATATAAAAACTGCTTTGTGAGTTAAATAAGATAGAAAACTCAAACCAAAATCTGGTACTGGAGCTCATGTACTATGACGTACACAACTACAGTTTTCTCTTAAGCACAGTTGAACTAAAAACACTAGTACTGTATCTGTCCCTGTCCAGTCTCTTGTTTCTAGGACGATTTAATAGGAAATAACTCCACTGCCCGGCGATGTGGACTCATGTTGCTGTGCAGAGGACGACTGAAAACAAAGGACAGACATGGAGGGGTTGCTCGTGTACTTTCAGTGTGAGTATTGTACTTCACATTAGAAATACAGTAAAGCATATTTGCAGCTTTTAGAATTTATGTGTAGTTACCTGGTGTGAAATCCACAAAGGCCCCGCCGTGGCTGTCCCAGTGAGGTCCTCTGTCCACTCTGTTACAGGGGACACTTGTCTCTCTGCAGCCATAGAAAACCTTTCTACTGTCTTACAGAGTCCGTCTTCATTTAATAATGTTGTCTTCGTCTGCTCTCTGTCCTCGTCCTCAAAGAAATAAAGTCTAAGCTGCCATTTCTATCAACACCCAGCGTTTTGTATTCTTATTGTAAAGGTGGTGCCAGAGGTTCTGCCTGCTGCCTGCTGCCTGCTGCCTGCTGCCTGCTGCCTGCTGCCTGCTGCCTGCTGCCTGCTGCCTGCTGCCTGCTGCCTGCTGCCTGCTGCCTGCTGCCTGCTGCCTGCTGCCTGCTGCCTGCTGCCTGCTGCCTGCTGCCTGCTGCCTGCTGCCTGCTGCCTGCTGCCAGCGCTGGACGGCCAGGCACCACCTTATTGTAAAGGTGGTGCCAGAGGTTCTGCCTGCTGCCTGCGCTGGACGGCCAGGCACCAGTGGCTGTGAACATTGTGAGGCGTGAACGCCACTCCGAGTCATACATCACCTTGTGGCTCTTCTCTGAAGTTGTTTTCTGAAACAAACAAAACAAAAAGAATGTGTAATGAAGTGATGGAACATAAACTCATGTAGTTTCAATAAGATAGTAGTTTAACGCTAGAGCAACAAACAAACATACTTTATATACAATATACCACCATTTTCACTTAAATATAATACATTGCATTATATGAGGACCTCTGGTGATGACAATAAAACACAGATCCTTAATTAGAAGTACAGAAATAAGAAAAATGTACTGAGCGTATCAAAAGTGTACAGTATATCCTTCTTAAATTTAAATACCTGCAGTATTAATAAGTCTGTTGCAGTTACTGTATGGACGGGAGGGCTTCAAGTAAAGTAACTAGTAACTAAAGCTTTTGTAACTAAAGCTTAAAAAACAAATCAAAGGAATCACCCAAGGTAGAAGTACCACAAATGTGTAGATGTACTACAGTAAAACTTGGTCACATCCCTACACAGTCCTAAGCATGATCTACATATTTGTGACGTAATCCTGGAAGTCCTCAGCTGCAGCAGAGTTAGACAACTTAGTCAATCATGTACGCAGGAAGTATAAAACAGAATATACTTCTGTTATATAGCTCAGCAACAATTTAGGATATAAAATGACAGGTGCAGTGAAGTGAAATGTAAATGTAAAGCAGAATTTAGAATAGAGCAGAGTGGAGTTAGAGGAGACACTTTTCTTATTTTGACCTGAAGGTAAGGAAATATGTCAAATAGAATGAAAGCAGATACCATTATTTCAGGATGTCTGAAATAATTCTGCCTCATTTCTTTGTCAATAATTCCTTTGCAGTCGTACATTTTTACCTCAAATAGCAACGTTTTCATTTCTTTTCAGAATGTTTGTAGTGATTCCATCTGAGCCTGGAGATCAGTCAGAGGCTGTTTTCATGATGATACTTCAATTTAAATCCTCCTCACAAACATTCCTCACATCATTTACAGTAATAAATGATTTAAAGTAATTCAGCATTTTGTTTAGAATAAGAAGAATCATACAGTATCTAAAGAAATTCAAGATCTCCTTCACTATACTTTTTGGTTCTAAGTATTCTTCCCCGTTCATCATGAGAGTGAATCTTTTCTTTCTAGGCTGAATGTGGAATATGATGGTTGCCCGGCTAGCTCAGTTGGTAGAGCATGAGACTATCAAACTCTAAGTAGTGGGTTCATGTCCCACGCTGGGCGCCACCTTTCTGTGGGCTCACCACCTGCAGGAAGGTTCTTAATTGGTGCGATGTGATCTGGGTGACGGTGCTCAGACTGACACCCCCATGAAGCAGAAGAAAATGAATGAATGAATATGATGGTGTTTCTCCTTCCTCAATCCACTTGGCTCTGGAGCTTATAAATACTCTCTGAGCTTTAGTCAGATAAAATCTACCTGGATGTACCTTCCAGTGTACTTGAGCTTCCCAGAACTGGACATTTTAGCCAACTTTAGCCACTGACGTCATTCTGCCTTTTAAATATGGCGGCGACCACATACAAGTATGACGTCGCCCTTACGCCGCCATTATTTGATACCGCACTGGCGGGGATTCAATTTTGAGAATAGTATGGCGCTGACCGTGCGCCATTATGGCGGCGACCGCTAACAACTATGTCAGCGCCCGCAAACAAGTATGTCAGCGCCCGTAAGCCACCATCTTGATACCGCACTGGCGGGGTTTCAATTCTGGAGAAACAAGGTCGCACTGCGGTCGCACTGCACTACCTCCACTATAAGAATAAAGCTGATAATGAACACAGAAGCAAAGCAAAGCAAGGTTTTATATATATATATATATATAGAGAGAGAGAGAGAGAGAGAGAGAGAGAGAGATAGATAGAGATATACGTAGATAGATAGATAGATAGATAGATAGATAGATAGATAGATAGATAGATAGATAGATAGATAGATAGATAGATCTAACATGTTTCAACAAGGTGATTCAAAGTACTTCACTAATACATTAAAGCAGCTGATTAAAACACATTAGAAAAGACATTTTTAAAATCATTAAAAGAAGTCATTAAAATTTAACAATTAAAAAGATTAAAATGATTAAAACCAGAGTTTGAGTTCAAATAAGACTTAAAGTAATGGATCAAATCCTTTAGTCAAAGGCAGCTGAGGACAGGTGAGTCTTCAACCTTGTCTTCAATGTGCTGAGACTTTGTTCCAGATCTGTGGAGCCTAGAAGCTGAACGCACCTTCTCCATGTTTGGTTCTGATAGAAGACCTGGTCCAGATGACCTGGTGGTCCAGTTGGTTCAGAGCTCACTGATGTATTTTGGTCCTAAACCCTTCAAAGCTTTGAAGACCAGCAGCAGGATTTTAGAATCTGTCCTCTGACAAACAGGGAGCCGGTGCAAAGACCTCAGAACTGGACTGATGTGATCTACTGTCTTCGTCTTCGTGAGGACTCCAGCAGCAGAGGTCTCAAGCATCTGCAGGTGTCTCCTTGTTTGTCCAGGTCGACCTGTAAAGATGCTGTTTCAGTAATGGAGCCGACTGAAGAGACATGCATGGACGAGCTCTTCCAGGTCCTGCTGAGACATCAGTCCTTTAATCCTTCAGAGATCTTTCAAGTGACAGTAGGCTGACTTTGTCATTGCTTTGATGTGTTTTACAAAATTGAGGTGTGAGTCCATCAGTCCACCCAGACTTCTGGTCTGGTCTGTGGTTTTTAGCTCTGAGCTCACTTTTTATCACCCCTCCTTGCCTCCACCAGTACTTCACATTTGTCTTTATTTAACTGAAGAAAGTTCTGCCACGTCCACTCATTTCTCTGCTCATTGACCCAGTGCCTGTATTGGACCATGGTCTCCTGGGGACATTGTAATGTAGATCTGCATGTCATCTGCATAGCTACGATAACTGACCTTGTTGTTTTGAAGAATTGGAGCTGGTGGGGGTGTGTAGATGTTAAAAAGAAGAGGTCCCAGGATGGAGCCTTGGGGAACACCACCTTCTGCTCAGATGTAAACTCACCTACAGACACAAAGTCATTCTGTTCTCTAAGTGAGACCTGGACCAGTTGAGTACTGTGCTGGAAAGTCCCCCCCAGTTCTCCAGTGGGTTGAGT
The DNA here is from genome assembly GCF_963383615.2 of Lipophrys pholis. Lineage (NCBI taxonomy): Eukaryota > Metazoa > Chordata > Actinopteri > Blenniiformes > Blenniidae > Lipophrys > Lipophrys pholis. Next base: position 26,290,890 of record NC_137635.1, on the reverse strand, counting down.
AACATGTGGTGGTGGACTGGATCCAGCACAGCACTGAGATCCAGCAGCACCAGGACTGAGATCCTGCCACTGTCTGTGTTTAAGCCAGTGTCATTGAGCACTTAAATGAGAGCCGTCTCAGTGCTGTGGTTCTGTTGAGAACCCAACTGGACGGTACTGAAGTGGTTCCTGTTTGATAGGTAATGACCTAATTGTTGACAAACAGCCTTTTCAACGGTCTTACTTAAAGATGGGCGATTAGAGATCGTCCTGGTTCATTGGACACTTGTCTCGGTTGCTCTTTTTCAGAAGGGCTTTCATCACAGCACTTTTTAACATCTGTCCCAAAGACACCTGACGTGAGAGACAAGTCCACCATCTGTAACAGACGTGTCATCAGGACATGGGAGACTTTCTCGAGAAGTCCTGTTGGCAGAATCTCCAGGCAGCAGGATGATGTATAATGTCCCCCAGGTCTTTGTGGTTCATGGGACAGAATGTTGCCATGGTGTTTAAATTGGTTTTAAGTTGACACAGCTCATGTCCTCCACCTGCTGTGGGGACGCTGACTGCTTGTCTCATGCTCTGGATTCCTTCTTTAAAGAATGATGCAAAGTCATTGCAGGCCCTGGTAGAATGATACTCAAGTCAACTGACACTCAGGGGCTACTGACACTCAGGGGCTACTGATACTCAGGGGCTACTGACACTCAGGGGCTACTGATACTCAAGGCAACTGACACTCAGGGGCAACTGACACTCAGGGGCTACTGACACTTGGGGCAACTGACACTCAGAGGCAACTGAGACTCAAGGCTACTGATACTCAAGACAACTGACACTCAGGGGCAACTGATACTCAAGGCTACTGACACTCAGGGGCAACTGACACTCAGGGGCTACTGACACTCGGGGGCAACTGACACTCAGGGGCAACTGACACTCAAGGCTACTGACACTCAGGGGCAACTGACACCCAGGGACAACTGACACTCAGGGGCAACTGACACTCAAGGCTACTGATACTCAAGGCTACTGACACTCAGGGGCTACTGACACTCAGGGGCTACTGACACTCGGGGGCAACTGACACTCAAGGCTACTGATACTCAAGGCTACTGACACTCAGGGGCAACTGACACCCAGGGACAACTGACACTCAGGGGCAACTGACACTCAAGGCTACTGATACTCAAGGCTACTGACACTCAGGGGCTACTGACACTCAGGGGCAACTGACACTCAAGGCTACTGACACTCAGGGACAACTGACACTCAGGTGCTACTGACACTCAAGGCTACTGATACTCAAGGCTACTGACACTCAGGGGCTACTGACACTCAGGGGCAACTGAGACTCAAGGCTACTGATACTCAAGGCTACTGACACTCAGGGGCAACTGACACTCAAGGCTACTGACACTCAGGGGCTACTGACACTCAAGGCTTCTGACACTCAGGGGCAACTGATACTCAGGGGCTACTGACACTCAAGGCTACTGACACTCAAGGCTTCTGACACTCAGGGGCTACTGGCACTCAGGGGCTACTGGCACTCAGGGGCTACTGACACAGGAGAGTTGGTCAGCCTGTCAGTAGTAAATAAGACGCGTGCATTGTGACTGTTTGGTGATTATATAAGTCAACTAGGACTGTTCTGTCCTGCAGTCTTCAGCTGGACATTGTAAGTGTACAGTTTGTCTTTATAAATGTCATAATGAATCTGGAGTTTTGATTTTCGCCACCTGCGCTCTCTTTTGTTATTTCTGACCAGAGTGGCATTAAGATGGATGAATGTTGCTGTAATCAGGTATCTATGAATTTAATGTTTTGATCTAATAATAACTGAAGAGAGAACATTCCTGCTCTCTGTTAACATTGATTTTCCATTAATTCCACATTTGAGCAACAGTCTTGTGACAAGGAGGACAGACATTCCCAGAGAGGTGAAGTGAAAAGTCAAAACATAGTAAATCAAAGAAACAGACACTGTTTCACCCCGTTCCTGTTGATTAAATGGAATCAGTGTCAGTGTTGTTGATCTTGATCACATTCTCTGTTCAGTTCAAGACTGACCACAATGAACATTCATTTACTGAGCAACAGGTTTGGTTTCTCTTCTTCTATTAACACCTGATATTGCAGCGACACGTTTTCTTTTCCATTGTAGCTGAAAGTTCAGCTGAAATCAGCTGGTTGATCAGCTGGAGGAGGTAAAGTGACTGAACTTATCATCTGAAGCTGAGAAACTGTGTGCGTTTTCTAATACAGGAGCATCTGTTGGTTTGGTTGTTGTCTGGACCTTGTCTGAACTGTGCTGGATTTTAACTCCACACATTAAAAATCCTTGTTGGGACATTTTCTGCTGTGAGTGTGCTGAAGGTTGAGGAGAAAGCATTAAAGGTGTGTTCTGAAAGATCAATTCTTCAGTTGATATTAAGATCAGGTCCTTCAGATGGACATGGTGGAGATGAGTCCTGATCAAATTCCTGTTGGAATAAACATGAACACGTTTCCCTGAGGAACGGATTATCTTCAGGTTTTGATCCCAGCTCTGCTCGGATTGCGTCATTTATGAATGGTGATTGTGGCACAAGAATGGGCGGGGCTTGTGGCCAGCAGAGCAGCGCTTCCTGATTGGACGGTCTCCCTGAGGAGGCTGTCTCTGATTGGTTGTTTGTGCTCAATGGGTGATGTGTTTAGTGATGAGGGGAACGCATGTAGGCTCGTGCTTTTACGCGAGGAGGAAAGAGGACCAGGACCAGGACCAGGACCAGGACCAGGACCAGGACCAGGACCAGGACCAGGACCAGGACCTGGACCTGGACCTGGACCTGGACCTGGACCTGGACCTGGACCTGGTCCTGCAGTGTTCGTGTATGGAGCAGCAGCGGCAGCGGGCGCCCTGCAGATCCTCCCCGCTCCAGCCTGCAGCCACCGGGGCCGGACTCTCCAGGCTCCCCAGCGGCCCGCCCTCCCTCCGGCTGTCCGTCACGTCGACCACCGGCAGCCCGGTGGTGCTCAACGTGCCCCAGGCAGAGACCGTGGAGGGTCCGACGACCCCGGATCTCCCAGAGACTAAGACTGCGGACAGACAGGATCGCCCTGCTGCACAGAGACAGGTGAGCACCGGTCACTTCCGCTGGAGCATCACACTGCACCACGTTGTGTGTTTGATTCCCACTGTGACGCTGCTGTAGACTCCTGAGCGCGGGGCGGCTGGTGGAGCAGAGTGTGGCTGATGGCAGCAGACTGACCCTGGTCTCGTAGGTTGAAGCTGCTTCTGCAGTGAACACGGCTGCAGGTGAACACCGCTGCAGGTGAGTACGGCTGCAGCTCTCTCAGGCTGTGACGGTGTTCTGTTGCTCTCCAGCCCGAGCTGAGCAGACCGCCATGGACGTGCTGGAAGGTCTGACGGACACTCAGGTGTGGTTTTAATTTAATGAAGCTCACAGTATACCAGTCTGTGGTACTAGGTCATGTATTATCTAAATGTAAATATATTGTAAGCAACATAAGATGTATAACAGTCATTAACAGCTGGACTTTAATTCAACGCTGAACAGCCAGTGACAAGGCAAACAAGTTAAAATAAAGAAAAATGTATACAAACAATATACTTATGATAATAAAGTTTCAGCAATCAAGTACAAAAAAATGGTGCTAAAGCAGGAGCATCGAAACATCTTTCACAGAGGCCGCGATCGTCCCTGGGAAGAGTTTAAAGAACAGACCTTGAATAGTATATTCTACTGCATTGTGTACTACTAAATACTACATTGTGTACTACTAAATACTGCATTGTGATAAACTGTAGGACCAGTTGATATTGAAGGAACCAAACACCAACTATGTTATGGAATAAATATACTTATTTAAAAGCACATAACTGAACTAAGCTGTATACAACATATATATAAATATATGCACATTTATATATTATATCATCCATCCATTCATTGTCCTCCTCTTATCCGGGGCCGGGTTAGTCTCAGCAGGGATGTCCAGACGTCCCTCACCCCAGACACGTGCTCCAGCTCTTCCGGTGGGACCCCAAGGCGTTCCCAGGCCAGCCGAGAGACATAGTCCCTCCAGCGTGTCCTAGGTCTGTCCCGAGGCCTCCTACCGGAGGGACATGACCAGAGGGGAGGCATCCTGGGGTGCATCCCAAACAGATGCCCGAGCCTCAGCTGGCTCCTCTGGATGTGGAGGAGCAGCGGCTCTACTCTGAGCTCCTCCCTGGTGACGGAGCTCCTCACCCTATCTCTAAGGGTGCGCCCAGCCACCCTACGGAGGAAACTCATTTCAGCCGTTTGTATCCGGGATCTCCTTCTTTCAGTCATGACCCAAAGCTCATGACCATAGGTGAGGGGAGGAAGGAAGATCAACTGGCTCATGACCATAGGTGAGGGGAGGAACAAAGATCAACTGGCTCATGACCATAGGTGAGGGGAGGAAGGAAGATGGAGTGGTAAATCCAGAGCCTCACTGGCTTCACTCCTTCTTCACCACGATGGACCGATACAGCGACCGCATAACTGCAGACGCTGCACCGATCCGCCTGTCGATCTCACGCTCCATCTTCCCCCCACTCCTGAACAAGACCCCGAGATACTTGAACTCCTCCACCTGGGACAAGGGCTCTCCACCGACCTGAAGGAGGCAAGCCACCTTTTTCCAGTGGAGAACCATGGCCTCGGATTTAGAGGTGAGGATCCTCATCCCAGTTGCTTCACACTTGGCTGCGGATGTATGGGGGTATATTGGCTGGAAGCCCCGTCTTTTTTCAATCAATCAATCAATGAAAGAATTTATTTGTCCCCGGGGGGAAATTTAAAGGTCGCATAGAGCAGGTACTGCAAGTAAATAAATAGATAAATAGTGCAACTACAACTACGTCAACGGGTCAATAAATGCCAGTAATAGTAATAATGTGATAATAAAAGCATGAGTGAGATACAGAGCTTTAAGTGTAAAGAAATCAGTGGTGGTGGTCCTCTTGGTGACCTGCTGTCAGTCTCTCATACTAATAAGGACAAAGACATAATATTCAGCAGCGCCACAGACATTCTGTACGGCAGGCGGTCAGTGTACAACAAAGGCACCTTGTGCAGCATGTGGATCCACTGGCTGCTCTATTATACTAGTGTGAGATTAAAAATTAAAAAAAAACACAAGTACATGTTGGAAGTGATTGGATATTTATTTAAATATATACAGAAATTAAAGGGGGGGAGAGAGAGAGAATGTCACTACACCATCCTGAATAAGTTCAGATATACTTTTATTGTCCCTGTGAGATATTTATTTAATCAGTCTGTACTGCAGTACATGTATTGGGTGTATTTTATGGTGTAACTGTGAAAAAAAGCTTCAGTGAATCCATTTGAAAACTGACCCAGATGAACCAGGGTCATGTAGAGCATGAATGTGGTGCAGTTTGCTGAAAACAATTACATTTTTTAGGGAATTATAAAAAATCTGCCTTGACAGCAATATTTCAATTAGGTGTAATTTTAGTGCGATTGCGAAAAAGACTGCACTGAATCCACTTCAAAAGTGACCCAGAGGAACCAGGGTCATGTAGGAATGGACAGGACAGGAATGTGGTGCAGTTTGCTGAAAATGTAGGACATGTTCTGCCTGTACAGTAATATAATGATTTAAGTGTGTAATTGTGAAAAATGTTGATGTCGATGATCACGTCAATATGGGCCACAGACAGTACAGTGTACACTATTTTGTAAAAATGAACATAAGCTGCACTCACCAAATTTAAAAAGAAAAACCCTTTGTACATACATTATAGGCTGCACCGATGTCCACCTTGTAACAGGGCATGACTTTCACTGTGGGATTTCAATTGTTTAAGAAAAAACAAGTTTTAAACAGAGGTTGAGAAGGCAAGTAAATTACAGCAAAAATACACGAACACTGAGGGTTTTATGTCTGCTGATAAAGTATTTGCTGATTGTGATTCTGAGGAGGACGTTGTTTCACTACGGAGGAAAGCAGGTCGGCGTTACATGATGCACCTGAACGCATCACTCACTTATTATTGGCATGAATCTCATTTACCACAACAACCTCATTGTTTAAGTCTGTTCAAAGCGTGTGGAAAAAGTAGTGGAAAGTTCTGGTACTGTAGAAATATTATTGTATGCTAGAAAAAGTCCTGGTACACTGAGGGGTAAAATTTAAAGGTGCCAGTACCAGGCTGGTGCAGACCGGCCCACTTAAAACACTGCACTAGATAGAAATACAACAAACAATGAAGGTCAAAGGTTAAACGGGAATCAGCCGGAGGTCAAAGGTTAAACGTGAATCAGCCGGAGGTCAAAGGTTAAACATGAATCAGGTGTTCAGGGTGTTGTTGGCAGCTGCTGAAAGTAAATAAAATGTCTCTTGTAATCTATCTAACTTACCTATGAAAAACAAGTAATCAGTAAAGTAACTTAGTTACTTTTTAAAAGGAGTAACTAGTAATCAAATTACTTTTTCATGGTAAGTGTGGAAACACTGGTTGTGGTCACAGCGTACATGATGAAATTGTGTAATTTGCCAGATCAAACAGTTTATTTTGGTTGTTTACATTCAACGATTCCATTTTCCCTTCAAGAACACAACTGTGACGAGCCAACGGGGCAGGAGCAGGAGGAGGAGGAGGAGGAGGAGGAGCAGCAGGAGGACGAGCAGGAGGACGAGGAGCAGGAGGAGGAGGAGGAGCAGCAGGAGGACGAGCAGGAGGAGGAGTAGCAGCAGGAGGAGCAGGAGGAGGAGCAGCAGCAGCAGCAGGAGGAGGAGCAGCAGCAGGAGGACGAGCAGGAGGAGGAGCAGCAGCAGGAGGAGGAGCAGGAGGAGGAGCAGAAGCAGGAGGAGGAGTAGCAGCAGGAGGAGCAGCAGCAGCAGGAGGAGGAGGAGGAGGAGCAGCAGCAGGAGGACGAGCAGCAGCAGGAGCAGCAGCAGGAGAAGGAGCAGCAGCAGGAGGAGGAGGAGGAGGAGCAGGAGGAGGAGCAGCAGCAGCAGGAGGAGGAGGAGGAGCAGAAGCAGGAGGAGGAGGAGGAGCAGAAGCTGAGCTCTTTGTTTCAGCCCAGCCTGTACGTCACATCAACTCAGCAACAACAATGACGAACAAAGTGTTTGTCACTCAGCTCACCTTGTGGAGAACCTCCTGCCAAAGCTGAAGGAACTGTACTGCACCGACTACTTACATCACTGATATGTATCAATCATATCACATTTTAAAGATTGTTTACATTTTGATAGAGAATGGAATAACTTAAATTGATCACGAAGATCGTTCCATATTTCTATTCCAACAACGGAAACCTGAGATGTTTGGCGTCGGCTCTTATTTGACTTGTTTCAAACCGAAGCACCGTCCTGGTCTTAATGAGAAGGACTGGACGCTCGTGGGACGCCTCCCTCCCCTTCACTGCACCAAACATCATTTCCAGCTATTGTATCTTAACTAAATCCATCAATTTTGATTGTTTGTATTTTATACAGCGCTGACTGGTCAATTCCCGGAATCAGCTTTATTTATTATTCTCCTTGCTCTTGTTTTGTAGTTTAACGAGTGGGCTTGGGATGCTTTACAAGCATTTCCACAAATTTCTGAGCAATAAACTGTAATAGGAGTATACCAGGGAGGAGTACAATATATGCCGTGTTTTAGTTTTATATAATATCCCAATGGTTTTTGATAGCTGAGACTGAAGGTACTGAAGGTACTGAACATGTGGTTCCCAACAAAGCTGAGGGTCTATTATTTTCCCCACAAACGTCATTTCAAAAGCTCCTATTTCGGTTCCATTCAAACAGTTTCATGTTACAGTCTTTCTCACAGGATCCAAAAATCATAACTTTAGTTTTCTGTTCATTTAGAGAGAACTTATTCAGCTCAAACCATTTCTTAAAGAAATTCTGCTCAATTTCCACTTTGGGAATCAAGAGCTTGAGGTCCTGAGCAGAATCAGACTTTCATAGTTTTTGGTTCACTACAAATATCATTCAAGTAGTGTGGTCAGGATACCGACATTCTGGTATCGACACCGATACCACCATGTATTTCCATACTTTTGATACTTTTCCAAATAAAGAGAGAACACAGTTGCTGCCTTGTGGGAGAAGATTGTTTTTAAAATATGTTGTTTTGACTTTTATTTTGAAGTTGTGTCCAGGAATGTTGTTGGTGAATAAGGTGGAGTATGAAGTTGTGGCTCTCGGGTCGGAGTGCAGGATCCCGCACCACACCTCTCGGAATCCTGAGTGCAAAAAAAAGAAAAACCGGAGCGAAGTTTTCCACATTTTCGATCGTCCAAAACGTCCCGTACATCCCAGAGGCTTAATTATACAATGAATCACTTGTTTGATCAATGATCTGTCGATATTATTGCTACTGTAGACTCTTATTCTGACAGTTCCTGACTCTTCTCACGCCTCTCCCTCACACAGCTCCAGGAAACATGGAGTTCAGATGAATCTCTAGATCCTGATTGGTCGCCGCCACATGGGTTTGTTGTATTTCTTTTACTAGATTAGAACCCACATTGACATAAAACATTGTTCAATCCATCCTTTTTAACAAGATACTGTATGTTGGTAACGTTTGAAATGTTCTGATCAATCAGCTCTTTCATTACATTCCAAGTGGCTTTAATAATAGTGAGATGTTTTTCCAGCAGTGTACTACAATAACTTGGCTTTTGCTCTCGAATAATAGTTGTCAATCTATTTTTATATTGTTTGTTCTTATGTTCCTTCTCCTTGTTTCAATGTTTATAAAATCTTTGTGTAACTGCTCCTTCTCTTCCAGACCTTTTGTTTTCCACACAGTTTCCCTCCCTGGACAGTGAGAATCATACAGTAACATAAATATATCCAGGAATGCAGTATAGGAATCCTTTGTATCTTCAACAGGAACATCTTTCCAATCATAATTACTAAGTGCAGCTTTAAAGGCCTGGATTGCATCTTGTGTTCTCACTCTAACTTATAATTATCTTCTTTAGCTGCTGACCTCTACTTCTGTTCAAACACCAGGAAACCAGCAAATGATCACTTCTATCTGTCACTAGTTCACTTCCTACACTCTTCTCAATCTTATTCACAGAAATATTGTCAATTAAAGTTGTACTATCTTAGTTATTCTGCTGGGTTCTGATATTAAAGGATTTAGTTCCAAACTTAACATATTGTTGATCAGATCTGTTGTTTCATGAGCTCACATGGTTTGGGTCCCGGCATCCCTCCAGACCCTCCAGACCCTGTTCTGTTCTGTCTGTTCTGTCTGTTCTGTTCTGTTCTGTTCTGTCTGTTTAGAGTAGGACAGAGATGATCCAGTTAAACTGTTCAGGGCATGAAGCAGCAGTTCTGGAGATGCAGCTTGTTCATTTATGATTCCAGCAGTAACACTCCATCAGTCATCAACAGTCATGATCATTTCCTGAATAATAATAATAATAATCCTACAGTTTAGATTCTTTTTCACAAACAGGGAACCTCCACCCTCCTCCTGTTTACATGAAATAAATCATAGTCTTCTAATTCAATGTCTCTTCTGTCATTACCCAGCCATGCCTCTGGGATTGCTCCCACATTCAATTTAAACTTCATTTGTCCTCAATGATCTTTGATTTGATGAAAGTTCTTGCCGAGGTTCCTGCTGTTGAAACGGATGGTAGAACAATGTTCCTCTGTTCCTGTGATGCCATCTTCAGAGGAACATCCACAGTCCAAATGGAGCTTCTCAGAAAGAACCCATCAGGGTCAAGGTCCTGTTGGAACTCAGAGGGTTTAGAACCAGAAGATTCTAAAGCCTTCCAGTCTGTAAGATCTTCTATTGTTCTAGTACGTTCCTTTTCATGACTCATTTTACCACATCAAGTGGTAAAGTTATTGAAATTGTTCCAAGTCTTTCATTTCTCTTATTGACCTCACTTTTGCTTGCTCTGGTGTTCCGTTAAGTTGAATCATCACCTTACACTTCCTTGTCCATGTACCTTGAATCCTCTTCTGTTTCTCCAATAGCCTTGCCTGTCTTGCTTTTTGTGCATTTTGTCTTGTGAGGCGTTCATTTCCAGAGACGCCTGTTCCCCGGAGTTACTTTGTCACCTTCAGTAGCTCCACTGTGTGTTTGTGGTCAGTGGATCTTAGAAGGACCTTTGGGACGTTGCTCTGTTTCTGAGGGGTGGTGTGACAGGCTGATATATGTCTGTCCTGTGGGATGTCTTCACTGTGAGAGACGTTGATGACTTGTTGTTCCAGCGTATGGAGTTCACCTGGTGGTGCGTCTTCGCCCTGCTTGTCCCCTGCTGCAGCTCTACATCGGTGTGGTGGGTCGTCATCAGGCCAGTTATCACCGAGTCATCCAATCTTGTATATTGCTCTATGTCAGGGGTGTCCATGCTCGGTCCTGGAGAGGCCCTGTCCTGCATGGTTTAGTTCCTCCCTGCTTCAGCATACCAGAGGCCTGTACTAGGAACCTGATCAACATATCCAGAGTCCTGTACTAGGAACCTGATCAACATATCCTGAGGCCTGTACTAGGAACCTGATCAACATATCCAGATGCCTGTACTAGGAACCTGATCAACATATCCTGAGGCCTGTTCTAGGAACCTGATCAACATATCCAGATGCCTGTACTAGGAACCTGATCAACATATCCTGAGGCCTGTACTAGGAACCTGATCAACATATCCAGATGCCTGTACTAGGAACCTGATCAACATATCCTGAGGCCTGTACTAGGAACCTGATCAACATATCCAGATGCCTGTACTAGGAACCTGATCAACATATCCTGAGGCCTGTACTAGGAACCTGATCAGCATATCCAGGATCTGTGTTTCCTGGGTTGACTGATCCTGATCACCTTTACTACCAAGCAGGTTATCAACTCTCTGGTTCAATCCAGACCAGCTGTGTGCGTTCACATGAAAGGGGGCGGAGCTTGCGGCGTCTGACCAATCAGACAGGGAGAAACCCTCCAGAGCAGTTTACAGATTACTGAAGGAGCAGTTAATCTCTGAGATTATGAAGAATGCATTCAATTTATTGATGGTTCTGCAGTTCTGTCAGGTGTGATCATGAACCTCATTATTGCAGATCAACCCTCGTGGAGATAAACAGACCTGGAACAAGTCCAGAACAAGAACAAGAACCTCCTTCAGAGCCTCAGAGACCAGGATTTATTTTATTATGTCAGAAAGATTGTTCTGAATTCATTTCTAATCTCCGCTGCAGCTCAGAGCTGAACCTGCCCACCAATCACCATCATTTAAGAACGGACAGGTCATTTTCCAAGAGATCTGATTGGTCAGGAGGCGGAGCTCTGACCTCTTATCTAGAACATAACCTGCTCCGGAGCAGGTTAGACTTTCAGCGCCAGTTACCAGGTGATTTATCCTGGTGAGAAGTGAGTGAGAGTCGTAGTACGGAAAACCAGAGTTAATCCTGAAGTTACCTAGATAAGAGAAAACCAGAGTTAATCCTGAAGTTATCTCCATAAGGGAAAACCAGTGTTAATCCTGAAGTTACCTCCATAAGAGAAAACCAGGGTTAATGCTGAAGTTACCTAGATAAGAGAAAACCAGAGTTAATCCTGAAGTTACCTAGATAAGAGAAAACTAAAGGTAATCCTGAAGTTACCTGGATAAGAGAAAACCAGAGTTAATCCTGAAGTTACGTAGATAAGAGAAAACCGGAGTTAATCCTGAAGTTACCCGGATAAGAGAAAACAGAGTTAATCCTGAAGTTATCTGGATAAGAGAAAACCAGAGTTAATCCTGAAGTCACCAAGATAAGAGAAAACCAAAGGTAATCCTGAAGTTACCTCCATAAGAGGAAACCAGAGTTAATCCTGAAGTTACGTAGATAAGAGAAAACCAGAGTTAATCCTGAAGTTAACTGGATAAGCAAAAACCAGAGTTTATCCTGAAGTTACCTAGATAAGTGAAAACCAGAGTTAATCCTGAAGTTATCTAGATAAGAGAAAACCAGGGTTAATCCTGAAGTTATCTAGATAAGAGAAAACCAGAGGTAATCCTGAAGTTACGTTCATAAGAGAAAACCAGAGTTAATCCTGAAGTTACCTGGATAAGAGAAAACCGGAGTTAATCTTGAAGTTACCTGGATCAGAGAAAACCATAGTTAATCCCGAAGTTACCTGGATAAGAGAAAACCAGAGTTAATCCTGAAGTTATCTGGATAAGAGAAAACCAGAGTTAATCCTGAAGTTACCTGGATAAGAGAAAATCCAGCTTCGTAGTACAGGCCTCAGACTCTAATGATGATGTCATCACCAAGGTTGTGAAAAAGCCCAATAAGGAGCCCCTCATTGTAATCTGTGGTGTTGAAACTAGGAGGACGTAAACCTGCAGGATGCCGGCCCTCCAGGGTGTCGGCCCTCCAGGATGCCGGCCCTCCAGGGTGCCGGCCCTCCAGGATGCCGGCCCTCCAGGATGCCGGCCCTCCAGGATGCCGGCCCTCCAGGAGCGAGCCTGGACACCCCTGATCTAGATCATCCACTCTGTTTTGGAGTTCCTCTGATCCTTTTCCCGGATAGCTTCCCTCAGTTGCCGCATTTCCTCAATCATCTTCAACAGGTCTTTTTGTTGAACCACAGCACTCAACTCTCCTGTCAGGAAGTTTTGTGACTTTTTAATTTCCTCCATATCCTCTGCCATCTTCTTTGCCATCTTTTCATAGTCTTTGGTCGAGTTATGTTGCTGAGTTTTCAGACTTTGTTGGCTGCTAAACACAAAAGTAACTCAGAGACTCACCGTTTGCCAGAATTGTCCACAGATTGCAGACCAGCACTGAAAATGATTACAATCTCAACATAAAGTCAATTTTAATGAAACGTTCAGGTTAAAATACGGCGAAATGTCAAAAAAACTATACATCCTATAAAAGCGCCTCGCTTGTGGCCGGTTTTGGTCCACAAGTCTGAATGTTGGACTGAAGCTTCACAGCAGCGCCACCTGCGGGAGGCTGTCAGCCGTCCACTCAATAGTATGTTAATGGTTCAAACTTCTGGACGTGTGTGCTCTTACCGGGTCTCTTGTACAGGTTGTACTTTAGAGGCTTTGAGTACTGCACTATTTTTTCGGCCGTCATTTTTGAAAATTGACCGTCCAAATGATGGCTGGAGGCTCGCTGCCTGAAACTGTGACTGCAGGAACGCCATCTCCACTTTAAACTCCAACGCCTGATTACGTGGCTGAGGAGGGGTGGAGCTTCGGCAGGAGCTCCTTCTCTCAGTAACAGGAGGGGTGGAGCTTCAGCAGGAGCTCCTCCTCTCAGTGAAAGGAGGCGGAGCTTCAGCAGGAGCTCCTCCTCTCAGTATCAGGAGGGGTGGAGCTTCAGCAAGAGCTCCTCCTCTCAGTAACAGGAGGCGGAGCTTCAGCAGGAGCTCCTCCTCTCAGTATCAGGAGGGGTGGAGCTTCAGCAAGAACTCCTCCTCTCAGTAACAGGAGGCGGAGCTTCAGCAGGAGCGCCTCTTCTCAGTATCAGGTGGCGGAGCTTCAGCAGGAGCTCCTCCTCTCAGTATCAGGAGGGGTGGAGCTTCAGTGGGCGCTCCTCTCAGTAACAGGAGGCGGAGCTTTAGCAGGAGCTCCTCTCAGTATCAGGAGGCGGGGCTTCAGCAGGAGCCCCTCCTCTCAGTATCAGGAGGGGTGGAGCTTCAGCGGGAGCTCCTCTCAGTAACAGGAGGTGGAGCTTCAGCGGGAGCTCCTCTCAGTAACAGGAGGTGGAGCTTCAGCAGGAGCTCCTCCTCTCAGTAACAGGAGGCGGAGCATTAGCGGGAGCGCCTCTCAGTATCAGGAGGCGGGGCTTCAGCAGGAGCCCCTCCTCTCAGTATCAGGAGGGGTGGAGCTTCAGCGGGAGCTCCTCTCAGTATCAGGAGGGGTGGAGCTTCAGCAGGAGCTCCTCCTCTCAGTATCAGGAGGCGGAGCTTCAGCATGAGAAAGTTTTCACTGTGTCACAGAGATCGAGGCTCACAACTTTACTCGGACGTCGGTGGTTTTTTCCTGTGCTTACCATTGCGTAATGACATTCCATACCTGTGCTGTTACATGGCGTTCACGACCCCGCCTACATTTTAACCGTACTCTCTGTGGCGGGATGCAGAACAGAGTTGGGTCTGGCTGCGCTTTGCCTTACCATACCGTCCAGCTCCACCATGTACTGCAGTGAGACCAAAGCAGTTCCTTCCCACATTTGATATAAGATGCTTTTGCCGTTAAAATAAATCTAATATAAGAAGATATCCATCCATCCAGCCATCCCTCCATCCAGCCATCCATCCATCCATCCATCCATCCATCCATCCCTCCATCTCCTCCCTCGCTATATATGATACTGGGTAAAAGCTTTAAAGCCGAAGTGAAGAGTTTAGTCAGTCGCACACATTTACTGTCCGGGTCAGTTTAGTCTTCCTCTCCAAGTTAAGGTCATTGGACCTTCAGACACAAGACATGGACGCTACCCAGAAACACCCTGAGCTGGGATGAAACATGGCTTTCTTTACCGCCACATAATGTGCCTTCATCACTTTGAGATATTTTAGAAAGAATTTTCAGAATGTTGTGATTAGTTATTTCCTGGGAGGTTTTGTTTGGCTGCTGCCTCCTCTCAGACTGTGAAGACTCTCTGTGTCCCTCCAGATCACTGACTTCCTGTCCGGTCGCTCGCCTCTGACCGTTTCCCTTCGAGTCGGCGCCCACATGATGTATGAGCAGCTGCAGCTGTCGGCTCAGGATGTCAAAGAGCTCGATGAGGTCAGGGACTCATGGCCACTGAAGAGCCCTCCTGGCTCTGGCTCCTCCCACAGACCTCCTGATACCCTGCCCGCCCACGACTCCGTGGACCGCAGCCACTTCAGCTCACAAAGACCCTGGACTTCCAGCACCTCTGTTCCCACTGCCACCACCTGTCTCAGTCCCTCAGCCCCGCTGCCCTCACAGGCACCACGCAGTGTTTTTTCCATCCCATTTTTGCCCCCCAGTTGCCCGATTGCCCGCGTTTCCCGACAGACTGCTGCCCCTGTCTGTTGCCCCGGCAGTTCCAGCGCCGGACCCCTGAGCCCGGCAGAAGTTTCAGCGTTTACAGAGGTCAGTCAAAGGCACTTTTCTCATCCACTCAGTGGAACACTTGAACCACAGAGAGACGATTGTTGCAGGGTTTTTTCTGTGCAGGGACGCCTGAACGCTGCTGCTCTTGCAGAACCTGGAGCGGTCATTCAGAGCTTCATTAGCCATTCTCCGGGGGTCTTCTCTGGGACCTTTTTTAGTGAGGCCTGCATGTCTCCTCTTGATGGTAAGGTACGGTATGGTACAGTACGGTATGTTACAGTATGGTATGGTATAGTACGGTATGGTACAGTACGGTATGTTACAGTACGGTATGGTACAGTATGGTATGGTATAGTACGGTATGGTACAGTACGGTATGGTACAGTACTGTACAGTATGGTATGGTACAGTACGGTATGGTATGGTACAGTATGGTATGGTACATTACGGTATGGTACAGTACGGTATGGTATGGTACAGTATGGTATGGTACATTACGGTATGGTACAGTATGGTATGGTACAGTATGGTATGGTACAATACGGTATGGTACAGTATGGTATGTTACAGTATGGTATGTTACAGTATGGTATGGTACAGTATGGTATGGTACAATACGGTATGGTACAGTATGGTATGTTACAGTATGGTATGGTACAGTACAGCTTTTCATACGTCTCGACTGACAAAAGTTCTGGATGGTACCGAAATTACTGTACCTAACCGTTACCATTTTTCCTCACCCCTCCGTTGAGGTAGCTAGAACATCGGTATGGTTCTAGAAGGCGGAGCTACAACGCAGCCGTCTGCTGATTGGTCAATGATGATCGTCACTCTGGACAAGCAGCAATATTTCAATATTTCATTGGCGTATAAACCCTTAGTTGTTGTTCTCAAATGCCGCTTTGCGGGTCGGCATGGCTCGGCTGTCCACATGCCGAGGTGTCCTTGAGCAAGACACTGAAACCCCAATTGTTCCCATTGTTCCCATTTTCTGGTTGGTTCGTGAAATGGTTTAGTGAAATGTGGCGCTACACTGCCCCCTGGTGTTTCAACGAGGTGCAGACACTCTTCTCAGTAAAGGCTGTTTTATGCTAGATGCACAGGTGTGAAATGTGGAATCAGCATGAGAGAACGTGTGTGCCATTTATACTACACGCGGCTCCCGTTCCCAAACTGCAGGGGGCGGTGCATCAAAAACACACGTTCCCGGCGGTACTGAATGATGGTCGAAGAAATAGACTTCTTTTGGACACCAGCGGGTGATCCTGCAAGTGGAGAACAGAGTGGAGCAGGACACAACAACTTGTTTGACACTGGCCGTCAATCACGCTGGAATTTCAGCTGGAAATGACTTGAAAAGATTCTTTGCTCTGCTGGAGAAAATACAGGAATTTATTCCATTTGCAATTCAAACAGCATGACCTGGTTCAATTCCTGTCTTTGACTTTTCTTTCTTAATTTTAAATAGAATTTTTCTTTGACAAACGGATATCTCCAAGGCTCAACATTTTTACGGGATCAGTGCCTATATGGTGGTTATAATGTTGTGGCTAAAAGGTGGTGCACACACTTTACTTTGGAATTCAGTGGAGTCACTAGACCTGAAAGAAAATCTTGCCCCACAAAGTATTTACATCTAGAAATATATATATATATATATATATATATATATATATATATATATATATATGTGGATATATATATCCACCCCCAGTTCTATATATAGAACTGGGGGTATATATATATATATATATATGTGGATATATATATATATATATCCACCCCCAGTTCTTCTCCCAGCAGCTACTGAACAGTGGACACACTCCAGAGCGCTCAGCATTCAGAGAAACTCCATGGAGTTGATCAGAGAGGAGGATGCTGCAGGGAGCGAATGCTGACACTCTGTAGAACACATCAACACATCACTACTAATCCACACGCTCAGTTACTAACTTCACCAGTACAGGTGGTTCTTGATCTTCCTGATGATTCATTGGAGCCAAAAAGAAGTTCCAGGAACATGAGGAACGTCAGGCCCATTCCAGAACCATCTTCAGATGCATTAGGTCACATTAAGAACTCAGGAACTCCTGGTGCTGATGTGGAAACACCTTAAAGCAAGTTTCACTGTCTGATAGTACTGCCACTAGAAGGGTGGAGGATTGGGTGGAGGAGTGTTCTTCACCTCTGATCATTGCTAGAGAACCTGCTGGACAACCTGCTAGAGAACCTGCTGGACAACCTGCTAAAGAACCTGCTGGGGGGAGCAGTGGGGAGAGGGTGGAGTGGGGGAGAGGTTAGAGCGGGGGAGGGTAGAGCAGAATGGAGAGGGTGGAGCAGGGTGGAGCAGAGTGGAGCGGGGGAGAGGGTAGAGCGGGGGAGGGTGGAGCAGAGTGGAGAGGGTGGAGCGGGGGAGAGGGTAGAGCAGGAGAGGGTGGAGCAGAGTTGAGAGGGGGGAGAGGGGAGAGCGGGGAGGGTGGAGCAGAGGGGAGAGGGTTGAGCAGAGTGGAGAGGGTGGAGTGGGGGGAGAGGGTAGAGTAGGGGAGGGTGGAGCATGGTGGAGCAGAGGGGAGAGGGTGGAGCAGAGGGGAGAGGGTGGAGTGGGGGGAGAGGGTAGAGCAGGGGAGGGTGGAGCAGAGTGGAGAGTGTGGAGTGGGGGGAGATGGTAGAGCGGGGGAGGGTGGAGCAGAGTGGAGAGGGTGGAGCAGAGTGGAGAGGGTGGAGCGGGGGAGGGTGGAGAAGAGTGGAATGGGGGAGAGGGTAGAGTGGGGGAGGGTGGAGCAGAGAGGAGAGGGTGGAGCGGGGGGAGAGGGTAGAGCGGGGGAGGGTGGAGCAGAGTGGAGAGGGTGGAGCAGAGTGGAGAGGGGGAGAGGGTAGAGCGGGGAAGGGTGGAGCGGGGGAGAGGGTGGAGCAGAGTGGAGAGGGTGGAGCAGAGGGGAGAGCGGGGGAGGGTGGAGCAGAGTGGAGAGGGTGGAGCGGGGGGAGAGTGTAGAGCAGTTGAGGGTGGAGCAGAGTGGAGAGGGTGGAGCCGAGTGGAGAGGGTGGAGCGGGGGAGAGGGTGGAGCGGGAGGAGAGGGTAGAGCGGGGAGGGTGGAGCAGAATGGGGAGGGTGGAGCAGAGTGGAGCTGGGGAGAGGGTAGAGCAGGGGAGGGTGGAGCAGGGTGGAGCGGGGTAGAGGGTTGAGCAGAGTGGAGAGGGAGGAGCGGGGGAGGGTGGAGCAGAGTGGAGAGGGTGGAATGGGGGGAGAGGGTAGAGCAGGGGAGGGTGGAGCAGAGAGGAGAGGGTGGAGCGGGGGGAGAGGGTAGAGCGGGGGAGGGTGGAGCAGAGTGGAGAGGGTGGAGCGGGGGAGAGGGTGGAGCAGAGTGGAGAGGGTGGAACGGGGGAGAGGGGAGAGGGTACAGCGGGGGAGGGTGGAGCAGAGTGGAGAGGGTGGAGCGGGGGGAGAGGGTAGAGCGGGGCAAGGTGGAGCAGAGTGGAGAGGGTGGAGCAGGGTAGAGAGGGGGAGAGGGTAGAGTGGGGGAGGGTGGAGCAGAGTGGAGCGGGGGAGAGGGTGGAGCAGAGGGGAGAGTGGGGGAGGGTGGAGCAAAGTGGAGAGGGTGAAGCGGGGGAGAGGTTAGAGCAGGGGAGGGTGGAGCAGAGTGGAGAGGGTGGAGAGGGTGAAGCGGGGGAGAGGGTTGAGCAGAGTGGAGATGGTGGAGCGGGGGAGGGTGGAGCAGAGTGGAGAGGGTGGAGCAGAGGGGAGAGGGTAGAGCGGGGAGGGTGGAGCAGAGTGGAGAGGGTGGAGCAGAGTGGAGAGGGTGGAGCGGGGGAAGAGGTTAGAGCGGTTGAGGGTGGAGCAGAGTGGAGAGGGTGGAGCAGAGCTGAGAGGGTAGAGCAGAGCTGAGAGGGTGGAGCAGAGTGGAGAGGGTGGTGTAGAGCTGAGAGGGTGGAGCAGAGTGGAGAGGGTGGAGCAGAGCTGAGAGGGTGGAGCAGAGTGGAGAGGGTGGGTTAGAGGTAAAGTTATAAGTTGTGTCTTTGTTACTGAGATGAATCCATGAGAATCTACAGGTCGTCGTCTCAAAGCTTCCTGAGGCTGAAAGTCGCTCTGAGTGACGTCACTCTGAAAATATATCTTAGAATTCCTCGAATGTTTCTGAGAATTTTTCCTTCCTCAGATAAAAGTAATTGACAAAGCATCTTCAGCCTGCAGAGCTCCTGAGGTGGAAAACCACTCCGAGTAGTGAGGAGGACTGAAACAGACAAGATGGTGGAAAGACAAAGAGAAAGGAAAGATGTTCTCCGTTTGTTTCATCAGTGGTGCCGTGCACTGTACAGACTATTATTTTGAAGGTGTGAAAAAAGTAAATGTTTGTTTCTGTCTCTGGCTGTACGCACCCCATTAATTCAATTCAATTCAATTTTATTTTAAAGCTCTAAATCACATCAACAAACATCTCAAAGCCTCTTACAATAGACCTTTTTCACACTTCCGCGTTTTAAACCGGATGTGGTGCTCATTTACTTCCGGTGGCTATCGCTTTAGCGTTGGACAGTGACGATAATGGCTCAGTCTCGACGCGGTTGTTTTTGTTATGTTCCTGGTTGCTCTTGTGGGGCAAGAAAACAACCATGCCTCTCTTACCACGCTTTTCCCACGGACCCGGGCTAAAGGAGGCAGTGAATCCAAGCTATTAGGAGAGATGAGGGTCTGAAATTCTGCATAAAGCCAGGTAGCACTTTTGTATGCAGCCAGTACTTCACCAGGAGGATGTTGTCAGCGGATCCACCACCAGTCGCCTTAAAAGTGGAACTGTTCCATGTCTCTTTCCCTGGAATGACTTTATTGCACCACCTCGGAGGGATTCTGTCTCTGGCTCAGAAACGGTAGCTTGTCCTCTCACAGCAAGCTAGCCAGGCTGAAGCTGCTACTGCAGACCACCATTATGTGGCTCATCCACCCACAGGTAAATATCTAAGATGGTAAATTGCACAAGTTTGTCATATAAGATCAAATATAACTAATAATACAATTGCAGGACGCGTTGCAGCACCAGTGTGTAGATCTAGACCATCTAGAGATCAAATCAATGACGGATACATATACTGTATTCTTGCACCTAGACTCACACAATGTGTTGATCCACAAGGAAATAATGTCACAGGAGCTCAATAATTAAACCAATCGTGCTAGTCAGTGAAAATGAAAACAAGACGGTTTCAATTTAATTTTACATTTAAAAAATAAAGTAATGAAATTATTAGAAAAAATGAATACTAAAACGTTTTTAACATTGTGAGTTATTTTATAGTTAGACCTTATTTATATAGTAATGTATTTTATTGTATGATCTAATTTTATTTTTTGGTTTCACAGGTGCACTAGATGAAATTCCCATCTGAGAGTGTGTTCCGGATCTTCTGGGAGTCCATTGCTCCATCTGCATCCCGCCTCATATACTGGACCAGAGCACAGACAGTTGAAGATGACGCCTGAACCCAGCGCTGCCCCAGAATGCCTTGAGTTTTAATGTTCTCCTTCAGGGTGGCTGTGGGCATGAAGGAGCAGCTTATTGCTGACGTGTTACACTATTTACAGTGATTTACACAACTTGAGATTTAATGTTCAAAACACAAAGTGACAAAGGGTCATTTCTACATTTTAATATGATCATTACTGCATTGAAATAAAAACATTGATGGTGTTGAAGTAAAACATGTCCAGTTTTGATTTCATCTGGTAAATGAATGATTCATCACGCCACTCTCACTCAACAGTTATTGTTATAAATGTGTCAGTGACAAAGTGGCACCATTCCAATCCAGTGATTACCAGCTCACCCTGTACCTGCCAGTAGTATGTGTGTGAACGCCTCAGACTTGTGTGGCCATCCTGAACCTTGAGGTAAGCAACCTGGGTCACATCATTTGTTTTGGACGAACTCCAAAGTTGAGAGGCAATCTAAAATGAAAGCTATGAGTGGTTGGGACTCCAGTTGGCATAGTTTTTCTCCTGATGTCAGGATGTCATGATCAGGAAGTGGTCCTACAAACACATGAGTGACATCATCACAGTAAGTTAAAACAAAGGAAACATTACAAGCATAAAAACATTAAGAACCAATAAATGATACCTGTGTAAGCTCTGTACAGCGTGGACTGCACACATCTGTTTCCCCCACCACCTCACTGGCAGGTTCAGGATGGATCCTATACAAGAAATAAACAAATATGACAAATAAATAAAGGGACAGGTGAGCAATTTGGTCGGACATGGAGGGATAGATTTGTGAGAGCTAAGATTTTTACTTAAATTGCTAAAACTACTAAGGAGATTGTCACATACTAAATAATATTACAAAAGGAAAACAATGGTTCCACTTTTTTTTACCTGTGTTCTAGGTCTGTTCCCTCTGTAGATCACCTGTGCAGGTCAGTGCAGGAGGAACCGTTGGCAGCTGGAGCTGGGAGGAGTGAGCAGTCTGATACAGGAGTTCAACTACATGGTTGAAAAAGCCTTTACCAGCTGCACAACTACAGGAATAAACCAACAACTCAGCTTGTCAACACCCAGTGAGATCTAAAACAGAGAAGTGTTTTAGCACATATATAGAAATTAATACTTGTTAAAACATAATTAGCTTTAATAAACTAACAGAATCCAGAGCAGCAGAAGATAAATAGTAAGCGCGCCGTCATACAGGAGTTGTTCATCGTACATGAAGGTTCTTCAGCTCTCATCTATGACAGCTGATACTATCTGATACTAAAAGCATGCAGAAGCAAAGCAGGTTTAAGGTTAACATCTGGCATCATCATCATAACTTTCCCCTATCATAATAGCAAACACATATCAGAATGTAAAATATCATTTAAAAGTCTAGATCATGCCTCCAATAAATACCTCTAATAATTAAGCAGACTAGATGAGGCTTCTCACCATGTTTATGTTCATCATATGTTGTAGCTCGCGGTTAGCTCACTGAACTACGTCTTTCCTTACCTTGATAGCTGTGGATATATTCTTCATGGATGAACTTATACCCTTCTTCAAGTGTATTTGTTCGTGTATTACCCGCTGCGATGGCCTTCGCATCAGCAAATGAAAAAGCTGGCAAGTTCAGGAGCGTGGGTGAAAAGATAAGGTCCATTTTCAATGAGACACAAACAGGAAGTGATCGAGCACCACAAGACGCTACTTCCGGTTGTCGTGAAAAAGGTCTATGATCGAGAACAACAGAACCCAACTAAACCTTCCAGAGCAGCAGATGGAACAAGCAACAGTGGAAACCAGGAAAAACTCCCTCGCAGGAAGAACAGTTCATAAGAAGTCCCTCTTCAGGAAGAAAGCGTGGGGCGGACCCTAGACTCTGGAAGGGCAGCCATCCACCTTGACCGGTTGGGGGGAGAAGTACATGGGATAGGACAGGGAGAGAGAGGAATAGAAGAGGGAGAGAGAGAGAGTGGCAGACAGGCCAGAGAAGTACAAATACTAAGAAAAGTCTATGATGAGCGTTGGTCTGATGATGAACCAATCTCAGTCTGGAGTTTAAGGGCCGTGCCGTTGCGGTGGGGTCCCGGTGCTGTGGTGGGGTCGGGTAGTAGGACCGTGGTAACTCCACTCTGTGAGTCTTGGGTCTGATCCCCTGGATCCTGCTCCCCTCCTGTCAGGGAGAAAAACAGACGGCGGCAGTATCTGGTGTCTACAGTAATGTTGTTACACAGAGAGAAAGAAAGAAAGACAAGAAACAGAAGCTCCAAATGTAGAGTTACTCCCTTTAACGGGAGAGAGGAAATCCCCTCAGCAGTCTAGTCCTAGAGCAGCTCAACTTAGTGCTCCTATTTTATTCCTAATGAGAAGCTTTATCAAAGAGGAAGCTTTTTAGTCTCCTCTTAAATAAACTAATGGTGTGGGCCCTTCGGACCGAGGCTGCTAGTTGATTCCAGAGTAAAGGAGCCATATGGCTGAAACTCCTGCTTCCTCTTTTACTTTGAAGGACTTTAGGGATTACCAACAGTCCTGCATCCTCAGAGCCAAGGGCTCGTGGAGGGTGATAAACTTCTAGAAGTTTCTCCATATAGGACGGAGCCTGGTGATGAAGAGTTTTATATGTGATCAGAAGGATGTTGAATTCTATTCTAGATTTGATGTGAAGCCAGTGTAAGGATGCTAAGACTGGGGAGATGTGCTCTCTTCTTCCAGTTCTGGTTAGTAAACCTGCAGCAGCGTTCTGCACTAGCTGGAAGATCCTAACAGAGGAGTTTGGACAGCCTGACATTAGGGAGTTACAATCATCTCATCTTGAAGTCACAAAGGCAGGAAGCATTTTTTCTGCATCTTTGAAGGACAAGAAGTTTCTCATTTTTGCAATATTCCTTAGATGGAAGAAGGCTGTCCTGGAGACATGTTTAACATGGGACATAAAGGACAGATCCTGATCAAAAATAACACCCAGGTTCCTAATATCACTGTTAGAGGTTAAGGTAATATTATCTAAGGTAATCAGACTATCTGAAAAGTAATCCCTGAGCTTTTTAGGACCTAGGATTAGAACCTCAGTCTTGGATGTGTTGAGCATTAAGAAGTTGATAGACATCCAGGACTTAACGTCCCTGAGGCAGGACTCTAGTTTAACAAGTTGGTCGGCCTGATTGGCTTTAACTGATAAATATAGCTGAGTATCATCTGCATAACAATGAAAGTTAATGTTGTGTTTCCTAATAATATTTCCGAGTGGTAACATATAGAGATTAAACAATATGGGTCCGAGGACGGAGCCTTGTGGTACTCCACACAGGACCCGTTCATGTATTGAAGATTTGTTATTTACATGAACAAATTGAAACCGGTCAGATAAATATGATTTAAACCAGTTTAAGGCTAAGTTTTTAATGCCGACGGCATCTTCTAATCTCCTTAAGAGTATATTATGATGGACAGTATCAAATGCGGCACTAAGGTCCAGAAGAAGTAAAGCAGATAGAAGAGCTCTATCTGAGGCCATTAGAAGGTCATTAGTAACTTTTAGCAGTGCAGTCTCTGTACTGTGGTTCATTCTGAAGCCGGACTGAAGGTCCTCTAACAGATTATTCTCCTGCAGATAATCCTGGAGTTGTTTAGCCACTACTTTCTCCAGAACCTTTGACAGGAAAGGAAGGTTGGAGATCGGCCTGTAGTTTGAGAGAAGGCTTGTGTCTAAGTTTGGCTTCTTAATGAGAGGTTTAATAACTGCTAGTTTAAAGGATTGTGGCACATAACCTATTGTTAGAGACTGGTTAATAATTGCGAGTATAGAATTATTGATTAGTGGCAGTGCCTCTTTCAGAATTCTAGTAGGAATTGGGTCCAACAGGCTAGTAGTTGGTTTAGCAGAAGAAATAAGGGAATTTAGTTCGACTAGTTGTATTTGCTGAAAGCATTCCAGATGACTGTTAGGTTTAACCAGTTCCTCTGTTATGGGGCTAACAGACGGTAGGGTTTGATGGATGTTATCCCTAAGCCTTGTCATTTTATTTTGAAAGAACTTCATGAAGTCCTCACTACATATATTGATAGGAATGGTGGGCTCGACGCTATTTTGGTTCTTGGTCAGTTTGGCTACAGTACTGAAAAGAACCCGAGGGTTGTTTTTGTTTTCCTCTATTAAGGATGAGTAGTAATTAGTTCTACTTCTACTCAGAGCTTTCTTATAAGTTTTGAAGCTGTCCTTCCAGGCTATATAATCTAGGTCTGTTTTTGTTGAACGCCAAGTTCTTTCTAATCTACGGGAGCGTTGTTTAAGCTGGCGGGTTGATGAGTTAAACCATGGGGAGGACTTTTCCTGTTTTTTCAGTTTCATTTTTTGAGGAGCTATGTCGTCTAGCGTTGTTTTTAGCATATCTGTCAGACTGTTTGTTAGGTATTCAATATCTGAGCTAGCAACAGTATACGGGTCAGGAAGATTCACTACTGATTCTATAGCAGAGGGAATTCTTTCCTTGAATTTAGTTACTATGTTATCAGAGAGAGACCTGGTTAACATGGCTTTAGCCGGAGGTTTATAACTTTTTTATCACGTTTTCTGAGTTTCATAAAATACACATAAAATAATGGTCACTATTTTACATGTTTAATATTTGAAGGTTTCATTTTACTCTCCATTCATTAGGAGCACAGAGGCTTGGTTCTCTCTTCCTTTCTCTACCAACCAATCAGCTTTCAGCATCATGGAGCAACGGGTCGACCACTCAACGTTGCTGTCAACTCCTGGATCAGAGCTGCTCTTAGAAACTTCCTCCGTCACTCTGAAGCTCAGGTTCCTTCCTGGGAGTTGTTAGGCTGAGTTAGGAGCTCTGAGACTCTGAGACTCTGAGACTCTGAGAGACTCAGAGATTCTGAGACTCTGAGACTCTGAGACTCTGAGACTCTGAGACTCTGAGACTCTGAGAGACTCTGAGAGACTCTGAGAGATTCTGAGACTCTGAGACTCTGAGAGACTCTGAGAGACTCTGAGACTCTGAGACCTTGAGAGACTCTGAGAGACTCTGAGAGACTCTGAGAGACTCTGAGACTCTGAGACGCTTCCTGAACACGAGCACTGGTTTGTACTTCTTGTTTTACTTGTCAGTGAAAGGAGCCGTCCTACCATTTGTTTGCTCTGTATTCATTCTATTGGACTTGTCCTCTTGCACAGGTGTTGCAGGTAGTCCCCTGTTGAACAGAATTCTGCTGACACGTCGTCCACAGAGAGACGAAGGCAGCAGCTCTTGTGAAAACACTGGACTGATCTGACCATCAACCACTGCCCGTTAGAAAACATCCCCACCATCACATGAATGGGGTTTCATTTCTTCATTGTCCTGCTGGTATTAATCCAGCAGGATTAGAAGTTATTCCAGGTTTAAAGAACACCTGAAGGTCATGAATTTATTAGTGATGGAACACTGAATGAAGTGAGCTCACTTTGTTCCCACATGTTGAACCTCCAGATCATCCAGATAAAGAAATGACTTGTTTAGATTATTTCCTGAGTAGAATGATAATGGTGTGTCTCCTGTGGGGAGGGGGGGGGGATCCCCCCGAGGAGAATCGGACGCTGCACTGGAACCTGGACCGTCTGGAGCGTCTGATGCTTCAGCGGCGCCTCCGCAGGCCAACTGGCAGGAAGGTTTCACAAACCTCCGTCCCATACCAGCACCGCCACCATCACCCCTAGTCCGCTCTGCACACTGGGAGGAACCCCAGCGGACCCCTGGCCTGGCGGCGGGAACCTGGCCACCCTGGTGTTCCACACTAACCTTAGTGCTGGAACACCAGGTTAGTGTGTAAAACCTTCATGTGTGAAAAACCTCTGTGTGTTTACTTCTGTGCAGAAAAGCTCCGTCTGAAAGGTTTTGACTTATGCAACGTGTAAAGTCGTGGAATAAAGAAAAACCAGTAGTACTTCTCTTTCTACTCTCATGACCAAACTGACCATCTGCTTTTTATTTCACGGCTGTATAATTGTCCCAAAATGCACAATGAGAGAGTGCTACGTCACCTTTTCCAAGATCATTTCAACTTTCTGGCAGATGTTTTTTAAATATACAATAAAAAAAAAAGAGGATTATCAATTCTTTTATAATGTGTACTTATAAATAAAGAAGAAACTGAACATGCAGTACGTAGCATACCTTGTTTGGAGAAGGTCTAGCAAGAATCCTAAACCCTCTGCAGCCCTCGGCGGAGCTCTGGGGTACACAACGGAGGAACCCCCCTCTGTAGGAACCCCCCTCTGCAGGAACCCCCCTCTGCAGGAACCCTCCTCTGCAGGAGCTGCTGTGTCGAAAACACAGTGGTCTATGACAGGGGGGGGACTGGGGCAAAAAATCTGCCCTGACATATACAGTATATATCCATCCATCCATTGTCCTCCTCTTATCCGGGGCCGGGTTAGTCTCAGCAGGGATGTCCAGACGTCCCTCGCCCCAGACACGTCCTCCAGCTCTTCCGGTGGGACCCCAAGGCGTTCCCAGGCCAGCCGAGAGACATAGTCCCTCCAGCGTGTCCTAGGTCTGCCCCAAGGCCTCCTACCGGAGGGACATGCCTGGAACACCTCACTAGGGAGGCGTCCGGGGGGCATCCCAAACAGATGCCCCAGCCTCAGCTGGCTCCTCTGGATGTGGAGGAGCAGCGGCTCTACTTCGAGCTCCTCCCTGGTGACGGAGCTCCTCACCCTATCTCTAAGGGTGCGCCCAGCCACCCTACGGAGGAAACTCATTTCAGCCGTTTGTATCCGGGATCTCCTTCTTTCAGTCATGACCCAAAGCTCATGACCATAAGTGAGGGTAGGAAGGAAGATCAACTGGCTCATGACCATAGGTGAGGGGAGGAACGAAGATCAACTGGCTCATGACCATAGGTGAGGGGAGGAAGGAAGATGGAGCGGTAAATCCAGAGCCTCGCCTTCTGGCTTCGCTCCTTCTTCACCACGACGGACCGATACAGCGACCGCATAACTGCAGACGCTGCACCGATCCGCCTGTCGATCTCACGCTCCATCTTCCCCCCGGTGGAGAACCATGGCCTCGGATTTAGAGGTGCTGATCCTCATCCCAGTTGCTTCACACTCGGCTGTGAACCGCGCCAGTGCACGCTGAAGGTCCAGGTTTGATGAGGCCACCAGGACCACATCGTCTGCAAAAAGCAGAGACGAGATCCTGTGGTCCGCAAACCGGACCCCCTCCGGTCCCTGGCTGTGCCTAGAAATTCTGTCCATAAAAGTTATGAACAGAACCGGTGACAAAGGACAGCCCTGCCGGAGGCCAGCGTACACTGGGAACAGGTCCGACTTACTGCCGGCAATGCGAACCAAACTCCTGCTCCAGGTGTACAGGGACCGGACAGCCCTTAGGAAAGGGTCCTGGACTCCATACTCCCAGAGCACCCCCCACAGGACATCCCGAGGGACACGGTCAAACACCTTCTCCAGGTGCACAAAACACATGTGGACTGGTTGGGCAAACTCCCATGAGCCCTCGAGCACCCGGTGGAGAGTATATATATATATATATATCTATCAAGCCCCGGGCGGAGCCGTGTGAAGAATTAAAAAAAAAAAATGCTTACAAAAATTTAATTGACTGTTAATGCACTTTTGCACCGACTGCAAAATCTCATTTTATGAAGTAGTGAGGTTTGTTTCTTCCAGCTCACCACATCTTTGTAAAACTGCAGTGACCATAAACTACATTTCCCACAATGCATGCTGATTCTATTAATTTTATAATACTAAAGATTTAAATTTGCAGTTTTGCTACAATCTGGCACATTTACAATTTGTGTACAATTTATATATGATTGTTATATTATATTACCTGTGAAGATTGCAGTAAATAAACATCAATGAACAACAAGTAGAACAACAAGTAGAACTGAGAAATATAAACAATCCAAAATGTCCAGGAAGAGAAACTGTGATGCAGATGAAAGGATGTTTGATGAACGAAGGGAGGAGAAGACATGTTTGTGCTTCAAGGAGAGAAACAGTTTGTCTTTAGTGTTCTGAGACGTGTCGGTTTCAAAGAGTAAAATATAAGTTCACATCTTGATACTAAGTACGGAGGGAAGTATGCCAGAGTTAGACTGAACAGAGCAACGAGCAAATATATATTTTATATCTATGCAAATGTATATGTAATATTTGTAATATGAGTAAGTAATAAAGTCAATTATTTAAAATTGAGTAGGTACATTTATTTTACATTATATTTGTTTACATTTAGTTCCATTTAGACTGTCTTACAGTTACATTTATACTGTCTTACAGTTACATTTAGTTACATGTATACTGTCTTACAGTTACATGTATATTGTCTTACAGTTACATTTAGTTACATGTATGCTGTCTTACAGTTACATTTAGTTACATGTATACTGTTTTACAGTTCCATTTGTCCCTTTGAGGGCAGCCATGATGCTAACGTGTTCTCGGTGGACATGAGTTGGACACTCCTGCTCTCAGACTTCAATAATACCCCGACTCCTGAGAATGTCAACAACAACAGAAAGTGTGTCAGCTTTTAAAAACCCAGAAATGATGGTATAGCAGTTGTATATGACTGCATTAGATTACACAGGTGTACCAATGCAGTGGCTTGTGAGTGTTTATCTCCATATAAGGTAATGAACTAATTACTAAATCTATACTAAAATATTTAAGACTTGTAGCATCAGCTTGCAATAGATCTGACAGGTAACTACATAACTCAGTGACTCCCAGGCTGCACATGACGGAGCAGCAGGCCTGTTTGTTCTTTGACATTGATAAATAGTGACACATGAGGAATGTGTGCAAACAAAAACACCTTTTTGGTTTTTGACCTCAGTGTGTCTTTAAAATGTTGCTCTCTCAGATAACCTCACAAGTAGAGCTGCTTACAAAACTGTCATGCTGCTTTTTATTACTTACCCCACCCTCTAAAGGCTCAGTCTCCATCAGCTGTGGTGTCTGTTGTGCCTCTTGCTCCTGCTGCAGTAGCAGTCAGTTGCCTGAAGCCGGGAGGGGGGCGCCAGAGTCAAGCTGGGTCTGTGGGTCGATTCTAGCTAATTGATGCTCCGGCTGAAGATGCTAACGCTGCAGCACCTGCTGCTGCTGGTGGAGCAGATAAAGTGGTCATGTTGCTGCTGGTGGAGCAGATAAAGTGGTCATGTTGGTGCTGGTGGAGCAGATAAAGTGGTCATGTTGGTGCTGGTGGAGCAGATAAAGTGGTCATGCTGGTGCTGGTGGAGCAGATAAAGTGGTCATGCTGGTGCTGGTGGAGCAGATAAAGTGGTCATGTTGGTGCTGGTGGAGCAGATAAAGTGGTCATGTTGTGGTGGAGCAGATAAAGTGGTCATGTTGCTGCTGGTGGAGCAGATAAAGTGGTCATGCTGGTGCTGGTGGAGCAGATAAAGTGGTCATGTTGCTGGTGGAGCAGATAAAGTGGTCATGTTGCTGCTTCCAGGGCTTTCATTTCTGAGTTTTTTCAGTGGTTGTTTATCCATGTTGTTGTCTGTCTCCTCATTTGACCTCGGCTCACCTGCGGTGTGATTGAAGGTGACTCTGTTAGCCCCGCCCACCCAGCAACTGGGTGATTGACAAGCCCCTGACTGACTGGTAACCAATGGGCTGTGCTGTAACACCGTCAGCCCACACTTGGCCAGACAATTATGTTAGGTGGGACCTGCTGACCAGCCCGACACACTGGCCCACAGAGACACCGGCCCACAGAGACACCGGCCCACAGAGACACCGGCCGACAGAGACACCGACCGACAGAGACACCGACCCACAGAGACACCGGCCCACAGAGACACCGGCCCACAGAGACACCGGCCGACAGAGACACGACCCACAGAGACACGGGCCCACAGAGACACCGGCCCACAGAGACACGACCCACAGAGACACGGGCCGACAGAGACACCGGCCCACAGAGACACCAACCCACAGAGACACCGGCCGACAGAGACACCGACCCACAGAGACACCGGCCCACAGAGACACCGGCCCACAGAGACACCGGCCGACAGAGACACCGGCCCACAGAGACACCGACCCACAGAGACACCGGCCCACAGAGACACCGGCCGACAGAGACACCGGCCCACAGAGACACCAACCCACAGAGACACCGGCCGACAGAGACACCGACCCACAGAGACACCGGCCGACAGAGACACCAACCCACAGAGACACCGGCCCACAGAGACACGACCCACAGAGACACGGACCCACAGAGACACCGGCCCACAGAGACACCGGCCGACAGAGACACCAACCCACAGAGACACCGGCCCACAGAGACACCGACCCACAGACCCACAGAGACACCGGCCGACAGACACAGACCCACAGAGACACAGACCCACAGAGACACCGGCCCACAGAGACACCGGCCCACAGAGACACCGACCCACAGACCCACAGAGACACCGGCCGACAGACACAGACCCACAGAGACACAGACCCACAGAGACACCGGCCCACAGAGACACCGGCCCACAAAGACACCGACCCACAGAGACACCGGCCGACAGAGACACCGACCGACAGAGACACCGACCCACAGAGACACCGGCCCACAGAGACACCGGCCCACAGAGACACCGGCCGACAGAGACACGACCCACAGAGACACGGGCCCACAGAGACACCGGCCCACAGAGACACGACCCACAGAGACACAGGCCGACAGAGACACCGGCCCACAGAGACACCAACCCACAGAGACACCGGCCAACAGAGACACCGACCCACAGAGACACCGGCCCACAGAGACACCGGCCCACAGAGACACCGGCCGACAGAGACACCGGCCCACAGAGACACCAACCCACAGAGACACCGGCCGACAGAGACACCGACCCACAGAGACACCGGCCGACAGAGACACCAACCCACAGAGACACCGGCCCACAGAGACACGACCCACAGAGACACGGACCCACAGAGACACCGGCCCACAGAGACACCGGCCGACAGAGACACCAACCCACAGAGACACCGGCCCACAGAGACACCGACCCACAGACCCACAGAGACACCGGCCGACAGACACAGACCCACAGAGACACAGACCCACAGAGACACCGGCCCACAGAGACACCGGCCCACAGAGACACCGACCCACAGAGACACCGGCCCACAGAGACACCGGCCCACCGGGATTGTGCCGGTATGCCAGAGGGCCAGTCCACCTCTGGCCCATGATGACAAATCATCTCTGAAAACAATTTGCAATTTGCAATTCAGCCAAAAGCATAACCTTCCCTCAAAGATAGAATTATACATCCTTGTATGAACAAACCCACAATGATAAGGTTTGAACATAATCTATATGTGTGACTATACATATATCATACATATACATATATCATACATATATCATACATATATCATACATATATCCCAGGATCGTCTCAAACGCCCAACTTTCTGTTTCCATCCTGACCGATATCGGCTGTTTAACAGAGCGACGTTGCTCGTTGGGTAGTGTGGCGTGGTGTGGTTGGTAGAGCGGCGTGGTTCGGTTGGTAGAGCGGCGTGGCTCGGTGAGTAGCGTGGAGTGGTTTGGTTGGTAGAGCAGCGTGGTTTGGTTGTTAGAGCGGCGTGGCTCGGTGGGTAGCACGGTGTGGTTTGGTTGGTAGAGCGGCGTGGTTTGGTTGGTAGAGCGGCGTGGTTTGGTTGGTAGAGCGGCATGGTTCGGTTGGTAGAGCGGCATGATTTGGTGGGTAGAGCGGCGTGGGTAGAGCGGTGTGGGTAGAGCAGCGTGGTTTGGTTGGTAGATCGGCGTGGCTCGTTGGTAGAGCGGCGTGATTTGGTTGGTAGGGAGGCGTGGCTCGGTGGGCAGAGCGGCGTGGTTTGGTTGGTAGAGCGGCAAGGCACGGTGGGTAGGGCGGCGTGGTTTGGTTGGTAGAGCGGCGTGGTTTGGTTGGTAGAGCGGTGTGGTTTGGTTGGAAGAGCGGCGTGGTTTGGTTGGTAGAGCTGCGTGGTTTGGTTGGTAGAGCCTGGTAAATGTTGAGAGGGTCATATTCTACCTTTAAAACTCAGAGTACTTCCCAATGCCAGTTACTCTGTTGACCACGTTCCATTACAAAGCTGCAATCTGTTGTGGGCCGATTAGAAACAGAGCCTGTGCTGGAGCTTGGACACCTGGTCCAGTTAGAACCAATTAGCTCTTTCACTTGTACAAATTGCTCAGGGCCCGGTTCGGAGCCGGGCCCCTCCCCCTCTCCAGCCTGGGCCCGGAGGAGCTCAGATCATGCAAACTGTTTTTTTCTAATCACCACTACGCAGCTGCAACTTCCGTGTTGGTTCCGAGAGAGTAAATGTCGCCCCGGTTGGTGACGGTGTCGCTCCGCTGGTTGTGACGGCTGCTACTTCCACATGGAGGCAGAGATGGTGGATGTGATGCCAGGACAGACACCGGGGCTCGGGGCTCGGACCAGCTCTGGCGTCCCGGCAGGTTCCAGTGTCGGGGAACCGGAGCTCCGGGGCGGCATGCGACGGTTCACACAATAGAGCACCAGCCAGCGACATGACAAGTGGACTCGGTAGAGCATCGGTTCCGGCCATAGCGTCTGCTCCAGAGTCCCGGTCTCCGTCCTGCCTCACGTCTCCTCTTTAGGGACCAACATGAAAGTTGAGCAGCAAAAAACTAAACAATAAAACAACCAGTGCGAAGCTGAATCTGGTAACAGAGGATTCATACAGCCACATATTAAAATATTGAGGACGGGTAGTAAATCACTGACCAATCAGCAGACGGCTCCTCAAAGCCAGACCTGTTCTATGGTCCAGAGTACCCCGACGGAGGGTTAGCGGAGAAACCTCCACCTTTGGAGCGATATTTTCCGGGAAATCCCAAATTCTTGCGGTGGAAACATGAACCGTAATTTACTATACCAGTCGATTCAGGCATCTTTTGTGCGGTGGAAACACGGCTTTAGTGATATAGGAGTACTACATTTTGTTGTTTCTGTTGTTCTCTTGGTTTGTTCTACTTCAAAATGAAATAGTTGATCTTGGTGGTGCTGAAGCTTGTAGCCCCTGTTGAGGGAATGTGTATGTTGTAAAATGATGTTATGATGAGCTTTGTTATTTGGGTTGAAAGGGTCATGTGCCCTGTCCCCGGCCCGGCCCTGATTTGTTCCGCCAGTGGGCTTCATCATCCGGTTCCTCAGGACTCTGTTCGCCATGAAGCTCCTCAGTAATGGAGGTGGACCAAGTCCTGAAGCTTTGAACAGTTGGACATGTGCATAAAGGTTTCGAGACGGTCACATTAAGTTCACCTTGGAAGCTTAGAGTGCATTTTGAGTGTCACCAGGATAAAACTTCTAGCGAGGAGTACGAGTCTTCTGTAGTCTGCGTTGTGGTGCAGTTCCTGGTGGTGACGGCAGGGGGCACTGTGGAAAGCCAGCCGTCTGTGTAGAAGAAGAGGCGGTAAAAAGCGGTTCAGTCCATCCCTCCTCCTCCATTCGTCCTGCAGCAGCACCACAACCTCCTGCTCCTCTTCAGCTCTGGTCTCCAGCACAAAGGTAACCGCTTCTCCAGCCTCTGTGACCACTTCTCTTCTCTGGATCTTCTCTTAATCACACCTGCTGCTCCTTTTCTCTGACTTTTCTTTTCTCTCGGCCTGCTGCTTAAAAACAGATTAATGGTTTAAAAAAATCCCGCCTCTACAGCTCGATGTGAAAAACATATGAAAACGTTTTCAGATTGAGTTCTATTGGGGATTTGTTACTATTGTGAGGCCTGATCGCAGCAGATTACGATTTCAGTTACGTAACGAAACGACAGTTAGAAGCTCGCTTCTGAGGCCTACTCGAACAAAGTACTGCAGCTCAATGTGGGAAAATGTGTTCCAGGGCTTTCCCTCTAAGTATTTTATGAATTAGTGCGAGTATTTTTTTTTTTTTTAGGACTGAATCCACATTTGAAGGGTTAAAGGTTTTAAATGAGCGGTTGAAACGGGTTTCTGAGGCCGAATCAAACAAAGTGCGGCGCTGCTACAAAATGGCGCCGAGAGAAAAATGCTAACTAGCTAATCCGCTAACAGACGACACCATGCGCGCAGGCCTGAGGCCTAGTTCCCTCCGATTGGCCGAAAAACTCAAAAATATGACACTTTATAGATTAGAAGTTATATGTATAGGTAAAGTAATTTATCAGTGTTATCTTCGGATTTTGCCGGTGAATAAGATGGGGTTTGTGTGTTTTCGTGTCGCCGCTCCGGTGACCTATTTTCTGCTCGGACGAAATGTCTCCTGTTATGTGGACTAAGTTATATTTTAATTTGTTTTTACAGACTTATTAAACATGTCGGACGAAGGTAAACTGTTCATTGGGGGTCTGAGCTTCGAGACCAACGAGGAGTCTCTGGCTGCGGCCTTCGGGAAATACGGAACCATCGAGAAAGGTAAACCCAATGGACGGATGTATTAGTCGGTAAATACTGACGCTGGCAGTTTTCCATGGTTATTTCTGCATGGTCTAATCTCTATTTTCTCCTCAGTGGATGTGATCAGAGACAAAGAGACGGGGAAATCTCGCGGTTTCGGATTTGTGAAGTTCGACAACAGAGACGATGCTAAAGACGCCATGGAGGCCATGAACGGGAAGGTACATCAATCCTCATCTTCAGGCCTTTTTACATGTGTAGTTTTCATTCTTTTATAATCCTCCAGCCTGCAGTACCTAAAGTGTCCAGAGGCGTGCTGATTTAGTAGTTACTCATTAGCTGTTAGTTTATTATCTTTCTATGTGTAGTTTCAGTATGACTGGACAGCCTGGCTCGGCTTGGGATTAGATATTCTGTGTGACCAGTTCAGTTGCACGCAGACACGTCAGTAAATTTAGTTTCAATGTCACTAATCCCACGTTTCCCTCCATCACACGGGCAGACTCTGGACGGCCGGGCCATTCGTGTGGATGAAGCAGGAAAATCTGGACGCAGGTCGGGAGGATTCAGCTCCGGACCAAGAGGTGGAAGATTCAGCGGACCCCGCGGAGGAAGAGGTGGGTTCTCACCCTCACCCTCGAGGTGAGGGTGAGAACCCGAACTCCGAAGGTGCACAATGGCTACTTTGAGTGCTAGTTCGTTGATATTTGTTCACCTGTGAGCTTGACTGTCGTTATTTAGGTGGCGGCTACAACGGCGACCGGTACAGCTACAGCGATCGGAGCTTCGGTGGCGAGCAGAGGGGCTTCGGCAGCGGTGGATACAGGAGTGGAGGCTATTCAAGTGGCGGCAGCTACAGAGACAATAGGTATGCACGAGTGAGGTGTTGTGTTCTGGTCTTTCAGCCTGTTGTTTTGAGGTTTTGTTTAAAATGAAACTCTCGTTCTAGGGGTCAGGGGTATAATGACCGCTCTTCCTACCGTGACGGCTACGACAGTTATGGTAAGTTTCCATTTGCACAGTGTCCAGATTTATGTTGGGGCTGTCACACTTAAATATGTGACACAAGTGAGTCTTGGCAGATATTGATCAAATATATGGCTGAAGATCTTAATGACTAAATATGGTTGGTGGCAGGCTCAGAGTTCTATCTGCACCACATCACAGGTGATGTCATCAAACAATGAATTTAGGATAATTTCACAGCCCCAACATATGAAGACTGAGCTTTGTATGCCCCTTCAGTCTGGTTCATGTCTCTTTATTGTCAACGTCCAAATTTGGGAGCCCACGCCCGACTCTGAATCTAAAATAAAGGCTAGCAAAGAAAAAATTGGGACCATGAGCTATTTTCTGATAATCTCTGCTGATGGAGCCCCTAATGCGACAACCGAAGGGAGGGTTTTCTGTTGTAGAGTGTCTGGTGGGTTGAGGGGATATTGTGAAACTCTCGTGTTGGAACTTGCAGTGTCTTTACCTGTGTGCCCACTTCTTATCCTCAGCTACACACGAGTAAACATCTCCCTGATTCAAGATCATCACTTGGCTGGCTGTATTTCAAAGATGCGCTCCTCAAGAAAAATGTCCACGTGTTATTGCTGACTTTAGTTATTTTTTTGTAGTTCTGTTGTAGTAGCTCAGCATCTTTAAAGAGAAAATGTAGCCATGAGTTTTGGTCATTCCTTAACAAACCATGTTACAAATTTAAAATTTCCTTGCTTAATTGGGCATCTTGATTCCTTAAAAAAAGACACCTGTGTGAACTGATCAGTACTGTACAGTCCCAGTTTGGGGGTGGAACCACAGCTCTCCCCATGGCTTTTCGTTTAACAGCCACTACCGTCTCCGTTGGCTTTTTGTCCAGTGAGTTAAAGGTCTTTCCTTATTTGATTCCTCATGTAGTTTTTGATTTTTAATGGGGCTTGTTTTCTATTTTTGATTCCTCATTTCCCCCTCAGTCTTTGCGACTGTCCTACCTCCTGCCAGGTTTCACACTGAGTGAGGAAAGGGATCCTTTTGCTCTCAAATCGACTTTTTGAGGGATTCAGTACTCGATTCATTTTTCCCTTTTTTTTTTAAGAAACAAACACCACCTTAGCTTAGCTGAGGCTCCTGTATGTTCATATTCCCAAAAGAGTGAATTCCTTTCAGACTGGTGAACTACACATCCGAAGTGGCCGGCTGTTCATGAAGTTGCAAATTGCAGCATGCTACAGTCCGTCCAAGGTATCTTCTGTGCTCTGCTCAACATCTGCATTTTTTAAATGTGCTGTAAAATGGACTAATCTTGTTCAGTGTTCGAAAAAATGTAACTTCGTTTCCCCAAAGTAATATCTCAACCGGGAACAGTTTTGTACTTTATGTTCTTTGTATGATCGATTTTTTTTTTTTTTTTTTTCTTTGTCAGTTTGGCTTCATGGAGCCTATTAAAACAGACTGTGGAAAATACCCTTTGATTCCTTTGCCTTTCAAAATGACCACAGGGGGGAGCTGAAGTGCGAGCTATAGGCTCGTATGTTAATGTAATGCGTGCGCACAGATTGTCTCAGGAGGACAACTTCAAATTGGGCCGTAAATCCTGAATTGTCTGCTAAGTGGGATCAATAAGCTAACGTGGGTGTAACTTCTGTCCTCATTAAAGCTGCTGTTTGGTTTCTCAAAGGTTTAAAAAAAAAAAAAAAAAAACTGTGGCCCTGTGAATCCTGTTCATGTTTATCTAGTCCAATGTTTTGAGTTCAAACCTCTAGTGAGGCTTGACAAAGCCCCAAAGTGGCTGGTGATAATGCTGGAGAACATCTGGTCATGTTAATGCTTCATTACGTTCAAGAGGTCAGCCACTTCAAAAAGCTACAAGTCCTTGGAGAGTGAAGTGTTGCGCCTACCAACAAGTGCTCATCAGAGAGGAAAGCTGCTCTCTTGCCTAGATCATATGTGGAGAAAGTAGGCCAATGCACGTGAGGTAAAAATCTCCTTTTGCTTTGCTCACATCCTTCCAACTCAGTTCATTGTTTCATGAATACCTACCTTCCAGTCAAGTTAGCCGCTGTGTGTAGTCCTCTGCTTCAGACATGCCAGGCCTCTTCCCTGAGTCTGGTTCTTAAAAGTCCATTGAGTGGGGGGGTTAATCCTCTGGATTGTACTGCTCCACCTGAGTCCGCATCACGGGTAACCTTGTGCTCAGTCCACTCACTACTCTTCACTGCATTAGTCCTCAGATTTGCTGCAGTACTGTCCCCCAGCAGTCCTAATTGATGGGTTTTATGTATGAAGACTCATAGTGGTGCATGCTCTTTGTGATGCTCTGAGGACAAAGCTCAGCTGCCAGGTTTAACACTGCTGATCTTTTTCTCTAGACTGATGGACTGACGGAGGCTGGATGGATCTGGATCTGGGCTGAAGCAGTGTGCTTCGAGGCAGCAGAGCGCCATGGCTGGGCTCCTAGCAGGTCAGTCCGGACGTGAAAGGCGGCGAGGGCGAGCTGGTCCGGTCGCTCTTTACCCTCCTCGTTCTGTTCCAGAGGAGCGGCTCCGTCTGGCTACAGAGCATTGGGGGGGGGCTGATCTGATGTTCTCTGTTGCAGTTTGAAATAAAAAGAACTGAATGATGATCTGCTGGTTTTATGACTGAATTCCTCAGAAAGGTGGAGCTCCAGGTCGGGCTGGCAGGTTTCCAGCAGCTTCACTTCATGTTGCTCCAAACATTAAACTCCAGAGCAACTTGAGTGTGGAAATCTTCACTTTTACTCACGGGTGCAGCATTTTCACTGACGAAGTACAAACAACCCACATCTTTTCAAAGCAACAATCTGCCTCACTTTGGAAAGGCTTCCAACCACCTCCTGACCTTGTACACTGGCTACTAATCTTGTACACTGGCTCACACTGGCTGCTGACCTCGCACACTAGCTGCTGACCTCTGACCTCGCACACTGGCTACTAATCTCGTACACTGGCTCACACTGGCTGCTGACCTCGCACACTAGCTGCTGACCTCGCACACTGGCTGCTGACCTCTGACCTCACACACTGGCTTTTAATCTTGTACACTGGCTCACACTGGCTGCTGACCTCGCACACTAGCTGCTGACCTCTGACCTCGCACACTGGCTACTAATCTCGTACACTGGCTCACACTGGCTGCTGACCTCGCACACTAGCTGCTGACCTCGCACACTGGCTACTAATCTCGTACACTGGCTGGTCTCGCACACTGGCTGCTGACCTCTGACCTCACACACTGGCTACTAATCTCGTACACTGGCTCACACTGGCTGCTGACCTCACACACTGGCTGCTAATCTCTCACACTGGCTGCTGACCTCACACACTGGCTGCTAATCTCTCACACTGGCTGCTGACCTCTGACCTCACACACTGGCTACTAATCTCGTACACTGGCTCCTGACCTCTGACCTCACACACTGGCTGCTAATCTCTCACACTGGCTGCTGACCTCACACACTGGCTGCTGACCTCTGACCTCACACACTGGCTACTAATCTCGTACACTGGCTCCTGACCTCTGACCTCACACACTGGCTGCTAATCTCTCACACTGGCTGCTGACCTCACACACTGGCTACTAATCTCATACACTGGCTGCTGACCTCACACACTGGCTGCTAATCTCTCACACTGGCTGCTGACCTCACACTGGCTACTAATCTCTCACACTGGCTGCTGACCTCACACTGGCTGCTAATC
This sequence comes from Lipophrys pholis, assembly GCF_963383615.2. Taxonomy (NCBI): domain Eukaryota; kingdom Metazoa; phylum Chordata; class Actinopteri; order Blenniiformes; family Blenniidae; genus Lipophrys; species Lipophrys pholis. The sequence continues at coordinate 26,251,247 of NC_137635.1, read as the reverse complement.
TCGTACACTGGCTCCTGACCTCTGACCTCACACACTGGCTGCTGACCTTGTACACTGGCTACTAATCTTGTACACTGGCTTCTGACCTTGTACACTGGCTGCTGACCTCTGACCTCACACTGGCTGCTGACCTCTGACCTGAAACCTGCAGAACCAGACTGAGAGGAGGAAGAAACCTGCAGGACCAGGAGGTGAAGATGTTCTGCTGGGGAGTCACGGTGACGAAGGAAAGAAGCTCAGTACACTAAAGCTTCGAGTCTGTTGGTACAGGTTACTTTACTGATTACTCTAAGAAAGTAATCCAGTTACTTTACTGATTGCTTATTTTTTAAGTGATTAGTTACTTTTCAAAAACATGAAGCCTCATTCTGTTGGTTCTGCACTTCTATCGTATTAAATGAAAGTCTTTTCATTTCCATCTTTGACTTTTTGCACTTTGCATCCAGGAGATGTTTGATCAAACTCTTTCTTTCTTTCTCTCTTTCTTTCTTTCCTGACGTGAAGAGAACTTGTTGGCATTTAAACAGACTTTCTGCACATTCCATAAATAAGTAAATTACGTTCCTATATGCTTGGCATGTGGGAACACATTAACGGGGACGGGATGGCATATTATTGCTCTAAAAACAGCGGATGGCTGAGATGAAAAAGGTTCAACTCATAATCTTTAAAATATTCTAAACATCTCAGCAGGGGGCCTGAAATACTACAGTAAATATTCATTTGATTCCTGCTGCTGAAGAAATCACTGCAGAAACATTAGCTTATTTTACCTGAACAGAAGAGGAACGGAGAGGAGAGGAACAGGGAGGAGAGGAGAGTAATAATGTTGAGAGGAGAGGAGATAAGAGGAACAGAGTGGCGAGGAGAAGAACTCTGTGGAGATTAAAGGAATAGAGAGGAGAGGAACAGGGAGGAGAGGAGAGTAAAAGGGAGGAGAGGGGATGAGAGGGACAAGGTTGAGAGGAACAGGGAGGGGAGGAGAGAAGAGTAAAAGGGAGGAGAGGAGAGGAACAGGGAGGAGAGGAGATGAGAGGGATATGGTAGAGAGGAGAGGGACAAGGTTGAGAGGAGAGGAACAGGGAGGAGAGGAACACGGTGGAGAGGAGAGGAACAGAGAGGAGAGGAAAAGGGAGAAGAGGAGAGGAAAAGGGAAGAGAGGAGAGGAACAGGGAGGAGAGGAGATGAGAGGGATATGGTAGAGAGGAGAGGGACAAGGTTGAGAGGAGAGGAACAGGGAGGAGAGGAGAGGAACAGAGAGGAGAGGGATATTGTAGAGAGGAGAGGGACAAGGTTGAGAGGAGAGGAACAGGGAGGAGAGGAGAGGAACAGGGAGGAGAGGAGAGGAACAGACAGGAGAGGAGAGGAACAGGGTGGAGAGGAGAGGAAAAGGGAGAAGAGGAGAGGAACAGAGAGGAGAGGAGAGGAACAGGGAGGAGAGGAGAGGAACAGAGCAGCATAGTACTCAGTGGAATAATATTAAGGTAGAAATTTTCACTTTAAAGTTTCCTGACGGCTGATTGAAAAAGTAAAAGTCATTAGTTTTACTTTGAAAAGCCGAATTTAACGACCACAGAAGTAATTCTGCAGCCAAACAGCAGGTTGCCATGTTGGCTGACCAGGAGCCTCCAAACTTCTAAAGCTGGAGGAAATACTGCTAAAATATTAATTTATCCTCTTTCCCTGGCTCTCCTCTATACTGTGTGTGTGTGTGTGTGTGTGTGTGTGTGTGTGTGTGTGTGTGTGTGTGTGTGTGTGTGTGTGTGTGTGTGTGTGTGTGTGTGTGTGTGTATTACTGCCACTTAGTTCATGTAATAAGTTTACCACTTTGTTTCTAGAAGTATTAAATCCTCAAAGTGGTGGAGCTGCACTCTAAGAAAACCCAGACTGATGTTAGATGTTTATTAATTAATTCATGTCTGTATTATTTTGCTGATCATTGAGAGAAACAGTTTCACCAAAAGCTAAAAGGAGGTTATAAAAAATAGTCTTTGAATTTAAAGATAGTCTCTGTGTGCTGAGTCGACATTAATTCTGTGGTTTTCCCTGAATAAATATCCATTACAAGCTTCAGTCTTCAGAAGAAAAACTATGTGATTAATCACATATGTTAGATTTCTTATTTCATATTTTCTTTCCTGCCAGAAAGAATCAAAGTGGAAACGTTCCTGGAGATTCTAAAAACCCAGAATATCAGGCGACAGAACTCGACTCTAATCCTGGTACCTTAAAACAATAGAGTGATAATAGAGTGGTAATAGAGTGATAATAGAGTGATAATAGAGTGGTAATAGAGGGAAAGTTTCATCTCAACCTTTTCTACATGTTTCAGTTCCTGGTTTTACCCGAAGCACAGAAACGACCAGCAGAGCCTCGGGAAACATACTTTAATGAAAATGTACAAGCTGGGCTGGACTCCGGTCCGGTCCGGTCAGACTGTGGTCCGGTCCGGTCCAGACTGCGGACCGGTCCAGACTCCGGTCCGGTCCAGACCCTGGTCCGGTCCAGACTCTGGTCAAACGTAGGACAGGAAGCCAAACTGCTTGTGCAGCAGCTGCTCTCGGGGCCGCAGGTTGAAGAGCTCCTGGTTGGTGGGACTGACCCAGCGGTCGGTGTGGAAGACGCTCTCCCCGACCTGCAGGAGGACAAACCAGAGGAGACGTGGATCTGTTGGGTTCCTCTGATCCTAGAAATGACTGTGTATACGTGCCGCTCTATAAGTCAAGTTGACTTGAAGCCTCAGTCCAGTGAGAGCACAGCCGCCACTGGACACTACATTCACAATCAATCCTTCATAGAGCAGAATCAAATCTAAACCAGCACAAGTTCTGAAGTTGCTGCGAGCCGCAGCCCTGGTTCTGCTGGTTTCACAGCCTGTCAGGTGGTGTTCCAGAGCCACACACCTTCCATCCTGGCACATCCTTCATGATGAGCGCCTCCTCCTCCAGGTTCTCCCTCAGCATCCTCAGAGTCCTGCAGCAGAGGAAGAGCGGGGTTAAATGGCCGCTGCAGGCTAGAGTCGCACGGCTTCACCGCTCACCTCCGGTCCTGTTCTGCCTGCATCAGCGGCATCAGAGCGACCCTGGCCTCCAGCTCCTCGATCTGCAGACGCCTGCAACAAACAGCCAGAGTGGGTGTGAACGCAGCAGAGCGGCAGAGTGGCAGAGCGGGAGAGCGTCACTCACCTCCTCTCTCGGTTCCATTTGAAGAGCCTCCAGTACCCAAACACCATGACGCCGATCCCGATCCCAAACAAACTGTAGCCTGTGGAGGAGAGGCCGGAGCATCACAGAGCATCACTGCAAAGCAGAGCGTCACATCACTACAGAGCGTTGCGTCACTGCAGAGCATCACGTCACGTCACTGCAGAGCATCACTGAGAAACCGGAGTGCAAAAAAAAAAGAAGAAAAAAGGAAAGTGCAGAAAGCGGAGCTGCTTTCTGCACTTTCCTTTGTCCAAAACATCCAAAACAAGTGAGGAAGAAGAGCAGCCGGCCGACGCCTTCCCCCTCAGAGAGACTGATGACTCTCCCCCTTTAGAGAGACTGACCACTCTCCCCCCTCAGAGAGACTGACGACTCTCCTCGGTGCAGATATCAACACAGTGAGGCTCCGCGGCCGCGGGAAAGAAAAAGAGATAAACATCTAAATCAAGTGGTGGGCGAGTTCGAAGTTCACAGACAGCCTGCAGGGGGCAGCAACGCAATGCGCTGTTGTTTAATCTCCCATCAAGTGAAGAAGAGGGTCGACTTCCGTGTTTTACGGCAAATCAAACTTGGAATAAAGGATTACGGTCGCCTTCTATCTCCCATGTTTTGTTTAAGAAACGCACGACGGGAAACGGGAAACGACCCGATTTCCATTTTTCGATTTTCAAACAAAAAACGGAGATCGCTCGTCTCCCGTTTTTTGTTTCCCAATATCAAATCAAAAATGGAAATCGTATGGTTTCTGGTTTTTCATTTTCCGACATCAAAATGAAAATTGAATGGCCGGAAGGTCACGGACCCCAGTATAGAGCCTTGATGCACTCCACATGGAAGAGGCGCTGCAGAGGACTCTACGGGTCCAACACGGACACAGGAACTGCTCTCCTCTAAATACCACCTGAACCACTTTAAAGCACCGCCCCTTGTGTCCACCAAGGTCTCCAGACGAGACAGGAGGACCTGATGGTCCACTGTGTCCAAGGCAGCAGGAAGGTCCAACAGAACCAGAGCAACATAGCAACCAGAGTCTGTGGCCAGGAAGAGCTCATTAAGAACCTTCAGCAGTGGCGACTCAGTGCTGGGAAGGTTCTAAACCCAGACTGAAACACCTCTGGAAGGTTCTGCTCATCCAAGAAGGACTTTAGCTGAAGATAAACTATTTTCTCCAGAACCTTAGAGAGGAAGGAAGCCTGGAGACGGGCCTGGAATCTGTGAGCCCAGAGGGTCTGAGCCAGGCTCTGTAATCTAAGGTGTCACCACTGCATGTTTAAAAGTCCCAGGGACACTCCCATTCACCAAACTGCTGTTTAACATGTGGAGGACAGACGGTGCCAAGGTGGGAAGATGCTCTTTAAAAAGACGAGGTGGAACTGGATCATTGGGGATCCAGCAGGCTTCATCTGGCCAATGGTTCTGTTAGATAAGGCTGGCTGACCGGCTCACACTGCTCTAGATCAGCAGAGCATGAGACAGAGGTAGAGGGGACATAAGCAGGACTGCTAATGAGGGTCCTAATGTCCACAACCTTATTAGTAGAGATGTCCCGATCAGATCGGTAGATATCGGATCGGGGCTGATATTGGTGATTTGTGAGTGATCGGGACTATTTGCTTCACCACAGTCCCGAGAGGTGGAGCACCAGAGCTTCACCACAGTCCCGAGAGGTGGAGCACCAGAGCTTCACCACAGTCCCGAGAGGTGGAGCACCAGAGCTTCATCACAGTCCCGAGAGGTGGAGCACCAGAGCTTCACCACAGTCCCGAGAGGTGGAGCACCAGAGCTTCATCACAGTCCCGAGAGGTGGAGCACCAGAGCTTCACCACAGTCCCGAGAGGTGGAGCACCAGAGCTTCACCACAGTCCCGAGAGGTGGAGCACCAGAGCTTCACCACAGTCCCGAGAGGTGGAGCACCAAAGCTTCGTTTAACACAATTCATCTGATAAGACATGTAAAAAGTAAACATGCGGTGGAGGACGCTCAGGGGACGTCCACACCAGCAACGAGTCGAGTCAGACCACTGGTGAAGGCCTGGCTCTGAAATCCACCACTGGATCACAACTATTACTGCAACTTCAACCAATCCCTGCAACTTTGCCACTATCTTGACCAATCGTGGTGCGACACAGACAACGCCAGAGAAGGTTTGGCTAGTTCTGCCTTCATGTCGGCACGTTTCATGGCTGACGAGAGAAAAACAGTTTACAGTGTCTTACACAAAAGTGATGGTGGTGGTGGTGTGTGTGTGTGTGTGTGTGTGTGTGTGGGGGGGGGGGGGGGGGGGGGGGGGTCTTTAAGGCTGGATTATGGGTTCATCTTTAGTTTTGCATGAAAAATTGTTATAAGAAACTTCATAAATACGACCCAAGTTAAAGGTTTTTTGGACATGCTTCTAAACTTCAGCCTGTTTTATTCCATATTTAAAGTCCTGATTGTCTCTGGTTTGTCATGTGAAGGTGATAAAAAGAACCATTGTCAGTGTTTTACTTCTTTAGGCAAAGTATTTCATTAATTCAGAATGTTCATTACTCTTTTTCCAAAACAATATATTACTGTGAAAAAAGTGAGAAATCAAAACTGTTGATCAAAACTTTCACTTGTTCTCCTAATTTCTCCTCGTCTGAGTCTGGTTCTGCAGCTTTCTCCTCTGTGCCTGGTTCTGCAGGTTTCTTCTGCTAACTCATGAAGAATTGTTGGATTTTCTATGTAAAGCTGCTTTGAGATGATGTTGTGTCTAGCGCTATATAAATAAAGTTGAATTGAATTTCACAACAACAAACACCTAAAAAAAATACACTGCAGCTTTTATCGCAACTTTCTGGAAAGGTCCTGCAAAATCGGTGATTTTGGTGAAATCCTGGAGGGACTGACTATTTTATATATGTAGAGAACTCGTGTTTGTGATCAATAGGAACGTTCCTCAGCTCGGATTGGCATCATATTGATTTACTAACGAGCAAAATATTAGCAGCTCCTGTCCTCGTCCTCTCAGCAGCAGGAGCACATTCACTGATCCCACATCCACCTTCTTCTTTTTGGTGATTTATGTGACAGAGTTGATAAAGAAGAAAGAACCCTGCGGTGTGTTTCTGTTGAAGCAGAGAGAGGTTCCCCCTGACAGTCTGCAGCAGCTCCAGGAGGAAGAGTCACTCCATCACATTGCTTCGGCTCGCTCTCCTGGGTCAGTAACAACTATGTAAAAAGATCACCGAACTTCTTGCAAGTAAAGTTGATTTAAAACCGTTTTTAAACGGACAGAATGATTATTATTCTGAAGAAAGTTTAAAATGAGCCTTTCGCTGCAGATGCTAATCTGGTAGCATGTTAGCAGGTCGATGGAGGAAGAAGTGTCGGTAAACTTCACCCAGCTGAGAGTTCCGCCGAGGCGGCAGGAGTCGGTACCTGAAAGGCCTCGTTTTGGGAGGTTCCTCTGGTAATCGAAGGGTTTGTAGCCCCCCGGAGGCGCCATGTCCTGCTTCACCTTGGACCCCGACATCTTCTTGCAGCTCTGCTTCTGTGGTGGACAAACTGCACGGCGACTTCCAGCGCAGTGACACACCACCCCCTGCCGGCCAGAGAGAGCAACACCCCCCCTCCCCGCTGGCCAGAGAGAGGAACAGCTGGGGGGCAGTCATATGAAAGTACTTGTCCTCACCGGGGAATGGGCTCCAGTGACCTTGAACAGGATAAAGTGGATGATGGACAGTTTGGGACTCACAGATCTGCTTCCTAATAGACATGAGAAGAATAAACCAAAACCAGCTTTCTTTTAATGTTTCTATACACAACACCAAATACAACGTAGTCATTTCAAGACACTTTACAGAGAAATACCAGCAATTCCACATGAGCAACTAGAAGAGACGGAGGAAAGGAAAAGTGTCTTTTTAACAGGAGGAAGCTGCAGAACCAGACTGAGGGCCCGTCCACACCAGAACCCTGGTTCACGTAAACACACCGTTTTCAACAGTCATCCACGCAAGGCGGTGTTTTAGAACCCCAAAAACAACTTAATGGAGGAGTGATGGAGGAGAGCCGGAAGAGTGATGGAGGATGGATGGAGGAGAGATGGAAGAGTGATGGAGGATGGATGGAGGAGAGATGGAAGAGTGATGGAGGATGGATGGAGGAGAGATGGAAGAGTGATGGAGGATGGATGGAGGAGAGATGGAAGAGTGATGGAGGAGTAGGGGGTGCTGGTGTTGGCAGCACCAGCACCCCCTACTGTCCTTTTCTGTCAGCTCCATCCTCATGTGCTCACAAAACCAAACCTTCTTCCTGCTGCCCCCCCACCCTCTAACAACCAAAGCCTTCCTGTGGAGACTGTGTCTGTCCCACCTCCAAGATGTCCCACTAAGACCAGATGAATCCCACAGGAGAGGAGTTAATCATAGGAATCTGATAATAGATGACTAATGTGAGTTCTGTCCCCTCACTGAGACCTGGTTAAAAGGAGACGGATATCTCAGCCTAAATGAAGCAACTCCCACCACTCATGTTAACCATCATGTCCCTGGAGGAACTGGACGAGGAGGAGGAGGAGCATCTATCTAGAACTCTAGTCTTCTTATTGATCCCAGAACTAAAACTAACCAGAAATCCTTTGAAAGTCTCACTCTGAATCTCATGACTCTGAGCAGAAAACCCAGCAGCAGTTCTACTTGTCCTAGTGTCCCGTCCTCCTGGACCATACTCTGAATGTCTGTCTGAATCCTCAGACTGTCTCTCTACTTTAGTACTGAGCTCAGATAAAGTCCTTATAGTGGGAGACTTTAACATTCATGTAGATGTTGACAATGAGCCTTAACATTGCATTCAGCTCTTTACTGGACACAATTGGATTTTCACACAAGGTGAATGAACCCACTGAATCACACGCTTGATCTTGTCCTCCCTTATGGTATTGACATTGATCAATTAATGGTTCTTCCCCACAACCCTCTGTTGTCGGATCACTTCCTGATGTCATTTGAATTTACATTAACTGGCTTTATAGCCCCGGAAAATAAACTGAAATATAAGAGATATCTATCAGACAATCCTGTAGCCAAATTCAGGGAAGTACTCCCATCAATACTGACTTCAGTTCTATCCGTGGATCCAGCAGTAAACAGCTGTCACACCATTAGCATTAGCATTAGCATTAGCCCTACTCAGGCTGACTTGGTTGTCTATGAAACAGCAGCCTTACTTCACTCCACACTTGATTCCATTGCTCCCTTAAAGATAAAAGCAACAACTCAGAGGAGGATAGCTCCATGGTATGATGGTCATGAGAACTTTAAAGAAATTCAATTCAATTCAATTCAGTTTTATTTGTAAAGCTCTAAATCACATCAACAATCATCTCAGAGCCTCTTACAATGATCGAGAACAACAGAACCCAACTAAACCTTCCAGAGCAGCAGATGGAACAAGCAACAGTGGAAACCAGGAAAAACTCCCTCGCAGGAAGAACAGTTCATAAGAAGTCCCTCTTCAGGAAGAAAGCGTGGGGCGGACCCTAGACTCTGGAAGGGCAGCCATCCGCCTTGACCGGTTGGGGGGAGAAGTACATGGGATAGGACAGGGAGAGAGAGGAATAGAAGAGCGAGAGAGAGAGTGGCAGACAGGCCAGATAAGTACAAATACTAAGAAAAGTCTATGATGAGCGTTGGTCTGATGATGAACCAATCTCAGTCTGGAGTTTAAGGGCCGTGCCGTTGCGGTGGGGTCCCGGTGCTGTGGTGGGGTCGGGTAGTAGGACCGTGGTAACTCCACTCTGGGAGTCTTGGGTCTGATCCCCTGGATCCTGCTCCCCTCCTGTCAGGGAGAAAAACAGACGGCGGCAGTATCTGGTGGCTCCAGTAATGTTGTTACACAGAGAGAAAGAAAGAAAGACAAGAAACAGAAGCTCCAAATGTAGAGTTCCTCCCTTTAACGGGAGAGAGGAAATCCCCTCAGCAGTCTAGGCCTAGAGCAGCTCAACTTAGTGCTCCTATTTTATTCCTAATGAGAAGCTTTATCAAAGAGGAAGCTTTTTAGTCTCCTCTTAAATAAACTAATGGTGTGGGCCCTTCGGACCGAGGCTGCTAGTTGATTCCAGAGTAAAGGAGCCATATGGCTGAAACTCCTGCCTCCTCTTTTACTTTGAAGGACTTTAGGGATTACCAACAGTCCTGCATCCTCAGAGCCAAGGGCTCGTGGAGGGTGAGACACTTCTAGAAGTTTCTCCATATAGGACGGAGCCTGGTGATGAAGAGTTTTATATGTGATCAGAAGGATGTTGAATTCTATTCTAGATTTGATGTGAAGCCAGTGTAAGGATGCTAAGACTGGGGAGATGTGCTCTCTTCTTCCAGTTCTGGTTAGTAAACCTGCAGCAGCGTCCTGCACTAGCTGGAAGATCCTAACAGAGGAGTTTGGACAGCCTGACATTAGGGAGTTACAATCATCTAATCTTGAAGTCACAAAGGCAGGAAGCATTTTTTCTGCATCTTTGAAGGACAAGAAGTTTCTCATTTTTGCAATATTCCTTAGATGGAAGAAGGCTGTCCTGGAGACATGTTTAACATGGGACATAAAGGACAGATCCTGATCAAAAATAACACCCAGGTTCCTAATATCACTGTTAGAGGTTAAGGTAATATTATCTAAGGTAATCAGACTATCTGAAAAGTAATCCCTGAGCTTTTTAGGACCTAGGATTAGAACCTCAGTCTTGGATGTGTTGAGCATTAAGAAGTTGATAGACATCCAGGACTTAACGTCCCTGAGGCAGGACTCTAGTTTAACAAGTTGGTCGGCCTGATTGGCTTTAACTGATAAATATAGCTGAGTATCATCTGCATAACAATGAAAGTTAATGTTGTGTTTCCTAATAATATTTCCGAGTGGTAACATATAGAGATTAAACAATATGGGTCCGAGGACGGAGCCTTGTGGTACTCCACACAGGACCCGTTCATGTATTGAAGATTTGTTATTTACATGAACAAATTGAAACCGGTCAGATAAATATGATTTAAACCTTTTAAGGCGAAGTTTTTAATGCCGACGGCATCTTCTAATCTCCTTAAGAGTATATTATGATGGACAGTATCAAATGCGGCACTAAGGTCCAGAAGAAGTAAAGCAGATAGAAGAGCTCTATCTGAGGCCATTAGAAGGTCATTAGTAACTTTTAGCAGTGCAGTCTCTGTACTGTGGTTCATTCTGAAGCCGGACTGAAGGTCCTCTAACAGATTATTCTCCTGCAGATAATCCTGGAGTTGTTTAGCCACTACTTTCTCCAGAACCTTTGACAGGAAAGGAAGGTTGGAGATCGGCCTGTAGTTTGAGAGAAGGCTTGTGTCTAAGTTTGGCTTCTTAATGAGAGGTTTAATAACTGCTAGTTTAAAGGATTGTGGCACATAGCCTATTGTTAGAGACTGGTTAATAATTGCGAGTATAGAATTATTGATTAGTGGCAGTGCCTCTTTCAGAATTCTAGTAGGAATTGGGTCCAACAGGCTAGTAGTTGGTTTAGCAGAAGAAATAAGGGAGTTTAGTTGGGCTAGTTGTATTTGCTGAAAGCATTCCAGATGACTGTTAGGTTTAACCAGTTCCTCTGTTATGGGGCTAACGGACGGTAGGGTTTGATGGATGTTATCCCTAAGCCTTGTCATTTTATTTTGAAAGAACTTCATGAAGTCCTCACTACATATATTGATAGGAATGGTGGGCTCCACGCTATTTTGGTTCTTGGTCAGTTTGGCTACAGTACTGAAAAGAAAGCGAGGGTTGTTTTTGTTTTCCTCTATTAAGGATGAGTAGTAATTAGTTCTACTTCTACTCAGAGCTTTCTTATAAGTTTTGAAGCTATCCTTCCAGGCTATATAATCTAGGTCTGTTTTTGTTGAACGCCAAGTTCTTTCTAATCTACGGGAGCGTTGTTTAAGCTGGCGGGTTGATGAGTTAAACCATGGGGAGGACTTTTCCTGTTTTTTCAGTTTCATTTTTTGAGGAGCTATGTCGTCTAGCGTTGTTTTTAGCATATCTGTCAGACTGTTTGTTAGGTATTCAATATCTGAGCTAGCAACAGTATACGGGTCAGGAAGATTCACTACTGATTCTATAGCAGAGGGAATTCTTTCCTTGAATTTAGTTACTATGTTATCAGAGAGAGACCTGGTTAACACGGCTTTAACCGGAGGGTTATAACTATTTAGAACAAAGTCAAAGGTTATTAAGAAGTGATCTGACAGGAAATCATTGTGAGGAGAGACGGTCAGACGCTCTATATTCAAACCATAAGTTAGAATGAGGTCTAGGGTGTGGAGATGTTTATGGGTAGGCCCGTCTACTACCTGAGAGAAACCTAGAGAGTCAAGTGTAGATCTAAAGCTGGCACTGAAACTATCATTTTCTAGGTCAACATGAACATTGAAGTCTCCTACCATGATAACCTTATCTTTAGTCAGGGCTAGATCTGACAACAATTCAGAGAATTCAGTTAGAAAAGTTGAACAAGGTCCAGGAGGACGATAAATGATTACAAATTCTACAGAATTTACTATTTTATTTGACGGGTGTGGCATGATCATGCTCAGACTCTCAAAAGAACTAAGTTGGATTTTGGGTTAATATCAATTAGTAACTGAGAGTTCTAGATGGCTGCCTCCACCCTCCTCCACCACTTTCACCAGCTATTTGAGTGTTAGTATGACTTGGAGGGGAGGCTTCATTTAGACTAACATACTCATCTTTACATAGCCAGGTTTCTGTTAATCCAAAGAGATCAATGTTGTGTTCGGTTATCAGATCATTGACTAGAAGAGCTTTGGATGATAAAGATCTAATGTTTAGGAAACCACATTTCATTCTTTTGTCTTGATTTTGTCTAGTTTCACACTTGATACAGATGAAGTTTTTGTAGTCATTAGAAGTTATTTTCCTAGGTTTAGATAGTTTTATACTTGTGGTGGTCCGAGGGATAGACACAGTCTCTATGGGATGTTTGACTAAGTTAGCTATGGTTGGTGACTGCCCAGAGGGAAACTCAGAGAGGCGTGTAGGACTGTGAATCTGTTGCCTGGTCCCCACTCTGGTGCGTCAGGATGGAGGAGCAAAGCTTTTAGCTATGTTTCTAGATAAGAGGTACGCTCCATCCAACGTGGGATGGATGCCGTCCCTCCTGATGAGACCAGGCTTGCCCCAGAAGGACTTCCATTTATTACTGAAGCCTACCGCGTTACTGGGACACCACCCTGACAGCCAGCGGTTAAAAGATGAGGTGCGGCTAAACATCTGATCACTGATGAGGTTTGGGAGGGGGCCAGAGAAAACTACTTCGTCTGAAATGGTCCGCGCGTATGTGCACACCAGTGACGTGCAGTCAGGGGAGGCAGTGCCTCACCTGCCATCATGGAAAGAAAAAAAATGTAAAAAGAAAAAAAAATAATTAAATTGTTACATGTATCCAGTGATTATACTATAAAGTTATTTTCCATTTAACTTCACCAGTTTTAGATTATTTTTATTCAAAATCGCTGAATTTTCACATTTACCGTTCAAATACTGAGAAGAGACTTGCGGTGAGGCAGCAGCCAGCTGAGCCTCACCATGGATTGCGCAATGACTCGGCTAACTGCTGGCCTGCTGTGCAGTGAGACCGTATTGCTATCTCTCTGTATGTCGCTATTAAAATGTTCAAACACTTTTGCTATATGAATTATTTTATAAACTTCCATAGTTTAGTTAACTGAGGTATATAATGTACAGTGTATTTTGTCAACAACTGTATGTGTGTAACGTGTTTCTTGTGCTGAGCAATCAAAAAACGGCTGCGAAGACGCACTGGGTGAGGCACGCAGTTCTCCTGCCTCATGGTAGAGGGCGCTAGTGATCCCAGGGATCCTTCTTGCGACTCCTCGGCTGCAGAATAAGTGACAACAAGCTACAGTTAGCAAGTCAAGTGCAGCGGCAGCGATCGTTTATTTTTTCCTCTCGCCTGGACTTATTTTTAACATGGAGGATTACATAACTAAAATAAAACAGTTTTCTAAACTGGACTTTCAATCAAAGGAGGAGGTAATAATTAAAGGAAGACCAACGCTGGAGCTAAAAGGTTTGCTTCGGACTTCGGGACAGAAGACCCGTTCTTTTCAAACGGAGTGGTACACGAAAAGGCTGGCTGTGTGGATGTCCAGCAAGAAACCGCCTTTTCTGCTTTTCCTGTCTTCTTTTCTCTTCTTGTGACAATGTCTGGACTCAGATGGGATATTGTGACCAGAAGAATTTGCAGAGAAGCCTCATCAAACATGAGCAGTCGACCACTCACATTCAAAGCCAGATCGCGCTCAAAACGTTCGGGATGTCCAGGATAGTCTTGGCTTTGGATGAACAGCGAAGACTCAACATCAGCACCCACAATGCTAAGGTAAAGGAGAACCGAGAGATTTTAAAAGACCTCATCAATGTCACCTGCTTCCTCGCCAAACAGCAACTGGCATTCCGTGGAAATGATGAAAGTACAGGCTCTACCAATCGTGGCAACTATGTTGAACTCTTGCATGCTATTGCTGAGGAAGATGACAGGCTAGCTAGGCATTTGGAGACATCCACTGTATTTTCTGGCTTGTCAAATAGAATACAGAATGATTTAATCGAAGCAGTTGGTGATGTCATTAGAAATGACATTAAAAAGGAGATCAGTGCAGCCCCATTTGTTGCTGTAGAAGTGGACGAGACCACAGATGTCACAAACCAAGCTCAGATTTCTGTCATATTACGGTATGTGGCTACAACTGAAGCAGGCTGTGAGGTGAGGGAGGCGTTTTTGGGATTTGATGACGTCAGTAAAGACAGACGTGCTCCTGCCATTGCTGAGTATGTCCTGGGAGTGTTGGAGAAGTATGACTGTGTTGAAAAGCTTGTAGCTCAGACCGCTGTAATGGCCTCAGAGCTTAATGGCGTGCAAGCTAAAATTAAAGAAAGAGTGCCCGAAGCCATGTTCACCCACTGTTACGCACACAAGCTGAACTTAGTGCTATTGCATTCAGCAAAGTGCATGCCCGAGTGTCGCACGTTTTTTAAAACAGCCGAGGGACTAGCCTCATTTTTCAGCAAGTCCACAAAGCGCACTCACTTGCTGGATGATGTTGTCAAGCGCCGTTTACCCAGAGCAGCGCCCACAAGATGGAGCTCTAACTCTAGGCTGCTGCAGACAATAAGCATGCACCACGATGATCTACGCGCGTTATTTCACATCATCATTGAAAATCCTGACAGCTGGGATAATGGCACGCTGATGATGGCAGCAGGATACGATCAGTGGCTGTCAAAAGCATCTACATGCTTTCTCCTTATGGTATATGAGGACATTTTCAATGAGACTAATGCACTTTTTAGAGTGCTGCAAAACAAAGTGATGGACATTGAATATTGTCTTGCATGCATCCGCGACACCATTGCAGCTCTTGAGCGCATGAGACTGGAGTTCCAAAGTTTCTGTGACCGATTTGAGAAGAAATGCAGTGCACTTGGCCTGGCAGAGAGTGGAGGCAGACAGTCAATTAGATTTGAACGAAAACGAGTGTTCTGTAACATTCTGGATGACATAAGCTATCAAATGAAGGCTAGGTTTGATCATTTTGGTGAGCTGGCTTTCCTTGGTTTGGTGGATTGCGCAAAATTCAGTGAAATGTCAAAACATTTTGATGACACAAAACTGCAGAGCCTGTCAAAATATGCCAGATTCTTTGACTTTGTGCAACTAAAGGCGGATCTTGTTGGACTGTATAGCTCACAAACGGTGAGGGATGAATGTAAATCTCCTGGACAGCTTCTCAGCTTTTTGGCCCAGAAGGACCTCATCCAAACTGTTCCTGAGGCGACAAAGTTACTCCAGCTAGTGCTCACTGTTCCAGCTACTACAGCATCGGTGGAGCGGTCATTCTCAGCACTGAAAAAAATCAAAACATACAGTCGGAACAGAACCGATCAAGGACGACTTTCTTCCCTGGCAGTGATCTCCATCAACACAGAGAGACTTTTAAAACTGAAGAAAGATAAGGAAGACTTCTATAAACAAGTTAACGATGCTTTTGTTCAGAAGGAGCGGCGCATGGACTTCATTTATAAGTAAAGGTAAGACCATAATAAGGTTTTTTTTTATTAAATGTGCTTTTTTGGGTGCTACAGTTTGTATGTCTAAAGAATGCTGGTATGAGCTTTTAAACATAACCCGTTAACTGCTGCCAATCAAATGGTGAATAAGATCCTCTTTAGGGTTCATATGTTTGTAAATCTGACTGTGATGAAGTCAGTGCCTCACCAGCCATGAACCTCACCACTCGTCACTGGTGCACACTGACTCTACGTTAGCTTTGAGGACCTCAGACTTCTTCAGGCGAACGTTGTTTCCACCGCAGTGGATTATAATCCCTTTAAATCTCTGTTTACTCTTGGTCATTAGCTTTAGCTGGGACTCTATGTCGCCTGCTCTGGCCCCAGGCAGGCAGCTAACTGTGGCCGCTGGTTGTCCTAGGTTAACGTGTCTCACTATAGAGGAGCCAATAACCAGCGTGTCCTTCTCAACCAGCGTGCTGCTGAGTGGGGCAAACATATTGGAGACACTGACGGAGGCCTGCGGGGTGTAGCGGGGGTGTCCGGTAGACTTCTTGCTGCTACGTTTACCCCTGGCAGTCACCCAACCGCCCTGTTCCCCCGGCTGCTCGGGGGCCACTGAGGGGGGGCTAAAGTGAGCAGCTACCTGCGCTGCTAAGCTAGAACGCTCCGCTCCAGCTAAACCTGGCGGCTGCCTAATAGTTACAGGGCTTCCTTTCGGAAGTCTCCTAATACCGTTTACTAACTCCTATAGGAAGACTCCTAACACCTTTACTTAACTCCTCTAGGAAGCCTCCTAACACCTTTCCTTAACTCCTTTAGGAAGCTTCCTCAAACCTTTCACCAACTCCTTTAGGGAGCCTCCTAACACCTTTCCTAAATCCTAAAGTAAGCCTCCTAACACCTTTCCTTAACTCCTCTAGGAAGCCTCCTAACACCTTTCACTAACTCCTTTAGGAAGCCTCCTAACACCTTTACTTAACTCCTCTAGGAAGCCTCCTAACACCTTTCACTAACTCCTTTAGGAAGCCTCGTAACACCTTTAACTAACTCCTATAGGAAGCCTCCAAACACCTTTACTTAACTACTCTAGGAAGCCTCCTAACACCTTTAATTAACTCCTCTAGGGAGCATCCTAACACTTTTCCTAACTCCTATAGGAAGCCTCCTAACACCTTTCACTAACTCCTATAGGAAGACTCCTAACACCTTTCCTTAACTCCTTTAGGAAGCCTCCTAACACCTTTCCTTAACTCCTTTAGGAAGCTTCCTCAAACCTTTCCTTAACTCCTCTAGGAAGCCTCCTAACACCTTTCACTACCTCCTTTAGGAAGCTTCCTCAAACCTTTCACCAAGTCCTTTAGGAAGCCTCCTAACACCTTTCACTGACTCCTTTAGGAAGCCTCCTAACACCTTTCCTAAATCCTTAAGTAAGCCTCCTAACACCTATCCTTAACTCCTCTAGGAAGCCTCCTAACACCTTTCACTAACTCCTTTAGGAAGCCTCCTAACACCTTTACTTAACTCCTCCAGGAAGCCTCCTAACACCTTTCACTAACTCCTATAGGAAGACTCCTAACACCTTTCCTTAACTCCTTTAGGAAGCCTCCTAACACCTTTCCTTAACTCCTCTAGGAAGCCTCCTAACACCTTTCCTTAACTCCTTTAGGAAGCTTCCTCAAACTTTTCACCAACTCCTTTAGGAAGCCTCCTAACACCTTTCCTTAACTCCTTTAGGAAGCTTCCTCAAACTTTTCACCAACTCCTTTAGGAAGCCTCCTAACACCTTTCCTAAATCCTTAAGTAAGCCTCCTAACACCTTTCCTTAACTCCTCTAGGAAGCCTCCTAACACCTTTCACTAACGCCTTTAGGAAGCCTCCTAACACCTTTACTTAACTCCTCTAGGAAGCCTCCTAACACCTTTCACTAACTCCTTTAGGAAGCCTCGTAACACCTTTCACTAACTCCTATAGGAAGCCTCCAAACACCTTTACTTAACTACTCTAGGAAGCCTCCTAACACCTTTAATTAACTCCTCTAGGGAGCCTCCTAACACCTGTCCTAACTTCTATAGGAAGCCTCCTAACACCTGTCCTAACTCCTATAGGAAGCTTCCTAACACCTTTCCTAACCCCTCTGGGAAGCCTCCTAACACCTTTCCTAACTCCTTTAAGAAGCCTCCTAACACCTTTCCAAACCCCTCTGGGAAGCCTCCTAACACCTGTCCTAACTCCTTTAGGAAGCCTCCTAACACCTTTCCTAACCCCTCTGGGAAGCCTCCTAA
Organism: Lipophrys pholis; assembly: GCF_963383615.2. Lineage (NCBI taxonomy): Eukaryota > Metazoa > Chordata > Actinopteri > Blenniiformes > Blenniidae > Lipophrys > Lipophrys pholis. The sequence goes on along the minus strand of NC_137635.1, from coordinate 26,233,669 downwards.
CAGCTTTCCTAACTCCTTTAAGAAGCTTCCTAACACCTTTCCTAACCCCTCTGGGAAGCCTCCTAACACCTTTCCTAACTCCTATAGGAAGCTTCCTAACACCTTTCCTAACCCCTCTGGGAAGCCTCCTAACACCTGTCCTATCTCCTTTAGGAAGCCTCCTAACACCTTTCCTAACCCCTCTGGGAAGCCTCCTAACAGCTTTCCTAACTCCTTTAAGAAGCTTCCTAACACCTTTCCTTACCCCTCTGGGAAGCCTCCTAACACCTTTCCTAACTCCTCTATGAACACTCCTAACACCTTTCCTAACCCCTCTGGGAAGCCTCCTAACACCTTTCCTAACTCCTCTACGAACACTCCTAACACCTTTCCTAAACCGTCTGGGAACCCTCCTAACACCTTTCACTAACTCCTTTAGGAAGCCTCCTAACACCTTTCCTAACTCCTCTAGGAAGCTTCCTAACACCTTTCCTAACTCCTATAGGAAGCTTCCTAACACCTTTCCTAACCCCTCTGGGAGGCCTCCTAACACCTGTCCTAACTCCTTTAGGAAGCCTCCTAACACCTTTGACTAACTCCTTTAGGAAGCCTCCTAACACCTTTCACTAACTCCTTTATGAAGCTTCCTAACACCTTAAACCAACTCCTTTAGGAAGCCTCCTAACAACATTCCTTAACTCCTTTAGGAAGCCTCCTAACACCTTTCCTTAACTCCTTTAGGAAGCCTCCTAACACCTTTCCTTAACTCCTCTAGGAAGCCTCCTAACACCTTTCCTTAACTCCTTTAGGAAGCCTCCTAACACCTTTCCTTAACTCCTATAGGAAGCCTCCAAACACCTTTCCTAAATCCTTTAGTAAGCCTCCTAACACCTTTCACCAACTCCTTTTGGAAGACTCCTAACACCTTTCACTAACTCCTTTAGGAAGCTTCCTAACACCTTAAACCAACTCCTTTAGGAAGCCTCCTAACAGCTTTCCTTAACTCCTTTAGGAAGCCTCCTAACACCTTTCACTAACTGCTTTAGGAAGCTTCCTAACACCATTAGGAAGCCTCATAAAAACTTTACTTCACTCCTTTAGAAAGCCTCCGAACACCTTTAACTAAATCTTTTAGGAAGCCTCCTAACACCTTTCCTTAACTCCTTCAGGAAGCTTCCTCAAACCTTTCCTTAAGTCCTTTAGGAAGCTTCCTAACACCTCCAACCAACTCCTTTAGGAAGCCTCCAAACACCTTACACTAACTCCTATAGGAAGCCTCCTAACACCTTTCCTAAATCATTTAGGAAGCCTCCTAACAGCTTTACTTAAATCCTCTAGGAAGCCTCCTAACACCTTTCACTAACTCCTCTAGGAAGCCTCCTAACACCTTTCCTAACTCCTTTAGGAAGCCTCCTAACACCTTTACTTAACTCCTATAGTAAGCCTCCTAACACCTTTCCTAACTCCTTTAGGAAGCCTCCTAACACCTTTACTTAACTCCTATAGTAAGCCTCCTAACACCTTTCCTAACTCCTTTAGGAAGCCTCCTAACACCTTTACTTAACTCCTCTAGGAAGCCTCCTAACAGCTTTACTTAACTCCTCTAGGAAGCCTCCTAACACCTTTCACTAACTCCTATAGGAAGCCTCTTAACACCTTTCCTAACTCCTTTAGGAAGTCTCCTAACACCTTTCCTTAACTCCTTTAGGAAGCCTCCTAACACCTTTCACCAACTCCTTTTGGAAGCGTCCTAACACCTTTCACTAACTCCTTTAGGAAGCCTCCTAACACCTTTCACTAACTCCTTCAGGAAGCCTCCTAACACCTTTACTTAACTCCTCTAGGAAGCCTCCAAACACCTTTAATTAACTCCTCTAGGAAGCCTCCTCACACCTTTCCTAACTCCTTTAGGAAGCCTCCTAACACCTTTACTTAACTCCTCTAGGAAGCCTCCTAACACCTTTCCCTAGCTCCTCTAGGAAGCCGCCTAACACCTTTAACTAACTCCTATAGGAAGCCTCCTAACACCTTTAACTAACTCCTATAGGAAGCCTCCTAACACCTTTCACTAACTCCTCTAGGAAGCCTCCTAACACCTTTCCTTAACTCCTTTAGGAAGCTTCCTCAAACCTTTCCTTAAGTCCTTTGGGAAGCCTCATAACATCTCTCACTAACTCCTTTAGGAAGCCTTCGAACACCTTTCACTAACTCCTATAGGAAGCCTCCTAACACCTTTCCTAACTCCTTTAGGAAGCCTCCTAATACCTTTACTTAACTCCTCTAGGAAGCCTCCTAACACCTTTCACTAACTCCTCTAGGAAGCCTCCTAACACCTTTCAGTAACTCTTATAGGAAGCCTCCAAACACCTTTCCTAACTCCCATAGGAAGCCTCCTAACACCTTTCTTTAACTCCTTTAGGAAGTCTCCTAACACCTTTCCTTAACTCCTTTAGGAAGCCTCCTAACACCTTTCACCAACTCCTTTTGGAAGCCTCCTAACACCTTTCCTTAACTCCTTTAGGAAGCCTCCTAACACCTTTCACCAACTCCTTTTGGAAGCCTCCTAACACCTTTTCTAACTCCTATAGGAAGCCTCCTAACACCTTTACTAACTCCTTTAGGAAGCCTCCTAACACATTTACTGAACTACTCTAAGAAGCCTCCTAACACCTTTCCTTAACTCCTTTAGGAAGCTTCCTCAAACCTTTCCTTAAGTCCTTTAGGAAGCCTCCTAACACCTCCAACCAACTCCTTTAGGAAGCCTCCAAACACCTTTCACTAACTCCTATAGGAAGCCTCCTAACACCTTTCCTAAATCATTTAGGAAGCCTCCTAACAGCTTTACTTAACTCCTCTAGGAAGCCTCCTAACACCTTTCACTAACTCCTCTAGGAAGCCTCCTAACACCTTTCCTAACTCCTTTAGGAAGCCTCCTAACACCTTTACTTAACTCCTATAGTAAGCCTCCTAACACCTTTCCTAACTCCTTTAGGAAGCCTCCTAACACCTTTCACTAACTCCAATAGGAAGCCTCTTAACACCTTTCCTAACTCCTTTAGGAAGCCTCCTAACACCTTTACTTAACTCCTCTAGGAAGCCTCCTAACAGCTTTACTCAACTCCTTTAGGAAGCCTCCTAACACCTTTCCTTAACTCATTTAGGAAGCCTCCTAACACCTTTCCTAACTCCCATAGGAAGCCTCCTAACACCTTTCCTTAACTCCTTTAGGAAGCCTCCTAACACCTTTCCTAACTCCCATAGGAAGCCTCCTAACACCTTTCTTTAACTCCTTTAGGAAGTCTCCTAACACCTTTCCTTAACTCCTTTAGGAAGCCTCCTAACACCTTTCCTTAACTCCTTTAGGAAGCCTCCTAACACCTTTCCTAACTCCCATAGGAAGCCTCCTAACACCTTTCTTTAACTCCTTTAGGAAGTCTCCTAACACCTTTCCTTAACTCCTTTAGGAAGCCTCCTAACACCTTTCACTAACTCCTTTAGGAAGCCTCCTAACACCTTTCCTAACTCCTCTAGGAAGCTTCCTAACACCTTTCCTAACCCCTCTGGGAAGCCTCCTAACAGCTTTCCTAACTCCTTTAAGAAGCTTCCTAACACCTTTCCTAACCCCTCTGGGAAGCCTCCTCACACCTTTCCTAACCCCTCTGGGAAGCCTCCTAACACCTGTCCTAACTCCTTTAGGAAGCCTCCTAACACCTTTCCTAACCCCTCTGGGAAGCCTCCTAACACCTTTCCTCACTCCTTTAAGAAGCCTCCTAACACCTTTCCTAACCCCTCTGGGAAGTCTCCTAACACCTGTCCTAACTCCTTTAGGAAGCCTCCTAACACCTTTCCTAACCCCTCTGGGAAGCCTCCTAACACCTTTCCTAACTCCTATAGGAAGCTTCCTAACACCTTTCCTAACCCCTCTGGGAAGCCTCCTAACACCTTTCCTAACTCCTCTACGAACACTCCTAACACCTTTCCTAACTCCTCTACGAACACTCCTAACACCTTTCCTAAACCGTCTGGGAACCCTCCTAACACCTTTAACTAACTCCTTTAGGAAGCCTCCTAACACCTTTCACTAACTCCTTTAGGAAGCCTCCCAACACCTTTCCTAACTCCTCTAGGAAGCCTCCTAACACCTTTCACTAACTCCTTTAGGAAGCCTCCTAACACCTTTCCTAACTCCTCTAGGAAGCTTCCTAACACCTTTCCTAACTCCTATAGGAAGCTTCCTAACACCTTTCCTAACCCCTCTGGGAAGCCTCCTAACAGCTTTCCTAACTCCTATCGGAAGCTTCCTAACCCCTCTGGGAAGCCTCCTAACACCTTTCCTAACTCCTCTACGAACACTCCTAACACCTTTCCTAACTCCTTTAGGAAGCCTCCTAACACCTTTCCTAACTCCTCTAAGAAGCCTCCTAACACCTTTCCTAACTCCTCTATGAACACTCCTAACACCTTTCCTAACTCCTTTAGGAAGCCTCCTAACACCTTTCCTAACTCCTCTAAGAAGCCTCCTAACACCTTTCCTAACTCCTCTACGAACACTCCTAACACCTTTCCTAACTCCTCTACGAACACTCCTAACACCTTTCCTAACTCCTTTAGGAAGCCTCCTAACACCTTTCCTAACTCCTCTAAGAAGCCTCCTAACACCTTTCCTTAACCCCTGATGTCCTCCAGAGGTTAAGGTAAAGTCCCTAGATAAGGACATAGGACCCGTTGAATCCTCCAACAGGAGGAGGAGCAGGAAGAGCACTATCTCCTTCTACATTTGTAGAGACTTTCTGTGGCAGTCACAGCGCCACCTAAAGGCCTGGCCTGTGTCCGACATCATTTGGAGCTGTGTTCATAGTGTTTTTAGAAGGAGGGAGAAAGAAGATGTTTTGGCTGGTGGGCGGGGCCTCAGTTGGGCCGCACTATATCCAGTAAACAATCAATAAAGTCATGTACTGCTATAATGATGTTGACGTGTTTTCAGACTCCTCCTCTTCCTCCCAAGCTGGGACTCAGTGCCTGTTTTGTTTTTGCACCATCAGCGTTTCAGGAGTGGAGCAGTTTGTTGATTTAGTTACTTTACTCTGGATTAAGTGCTTCTGCCCTGGATGATGAAATAATCCAGGCTGTACTTCATTTATCCTTGGATGCAAACACAATGTTCATTCAGGCTTTGCTGTTGATGAGGTGTAATCACACACTGCCAGAGTACTCGAGTATGTGGAGTAGTTCTCTTTACAGTGTTGTCCAAAAACACACGTATGTGTGTGTGTGTGTGTGTGTGTGTGTGTGTGTGTGGCTCCTGGGGGCCGTCATTCTGCCCCCGGTCCCCGGTGGTCGGGGGTCCTGGCTCTCTTGGCGAGTCGTGGCTCGCGCGGCGCGCCGTAGTGCGCATGCCCAGTCGGAGGACGCAGCGGCTCCATGTGTGTGTTGAGGCGCATTATTTGGCAACAGCCGCGGCGGTGGGGAGGCCGAACGGAGAGGATTTCCCCGGGATTTGAGCAAAGCAGCAATCTGCGGAGGTTCGGGACCGGCCGGAGGCTCGTTGGTCGACGGAGGGAGAAGAAGGTCGACAGCAGCGGAGTAAGTTCACCAAAGTTTGTGTGGAGCCTTTTATTCTCTTCGCAGCCGTGGATGGGGGCTTCAAGCCTCACTTCTCCGCAGAGCCAAAGGTTGATCCCGGTCCGACCCGGTCCGGGGGGGGGGGGGGGGGGGTCCGGCACCTACAGTGGTTACACCAGGTCTCTGGAGCCCGACTCGGGGAAATGAGTCCGGGACTCGGTGTTTGTTCGCTTGGAGTCGTCAATGGAGGGACGGATTACCGGTCACACCACCGGCGGCTCGGCTCGGCTCGGCTCGGTCCCGGGGCTGGCACTCTGACTTCCGGCTCGGGGGGAAGCGGAGCTCAGACCCGGTTCGGGTCCAGTGTGACCAAGCGGGGAAAGTTTCCGGAGCGGTCCGGGTCTTGGCTGTGCGGCTCATGTGGACTCAGTCGGTTCCGGTGGCCAGAGGGCATGTGGGGCACTTGGACGGGGTTCTGGTGGGGGAGAGGGGAGGGAGGGGGGGGGGGTTCTATGTTTTGTGCTATGTGGCTAATGTTAGCTGGCTAAATAACCGACATGCATACTGCAGACACTACTGCTCCTCTTCCTCCTCTTCCTGCTCTTCCTCTTGTTCCTCTTCCTGCTCCTCCTCCTCCTCTTCTTCCTCTTCCTGCTTCTCCTCCTCCTCCTCCTCTTCCTGCTCCTCCTCTTGTTCCTCTTCCTGCTCCTCCTCCTCCTCTTCCTGCTCCTCCTCTTCTTCCTCTTCCTGCTTCTCCTCCTCCTCCTCCTCTTCCTGCTCCTCCTCTTGTTCCTCTTCCTGCTCCTCCTCCTCCTAAGCAGCAGGAGGAGCAGCGGCCCGGCGTACATGTACCGTGGTTCTGTGGTTCTGGACTGCTGTGAGCTTCTGGGTCTATCTGCTAATCTTCACACTCAGGAGAGGAAGACTGCTCTTAAAGACACACACACACACACACACACACACACACACACACACACACACACACACACACACACACACACACACACACACACACACACACACACTCAGATGAACTGGTGTGGACAGTGTGAAGGCTTCAGCCTATCAGCAGACAGGTGAGAGGACTGATGTCGAGGGCAATGCATTCTGGGTAGGAAACAAGCACGAATCTGAAGAAGCAGAAAGGAAAAGTTAAATTCAATTCAATTCAATTTTATTTGTAAAGCGCTAAATCACATCAACAAACATCTCAAAGCGCTCTTACAATGATCGAGAACAACAGGACCCAACTAAACCCTTCCAAAGCAAGCAGGTGTAACAAGCAACAGTGGCCAGGAAAAACTCCCTCGCATGGAGAGAAGTTCAAGAAGTCCCTCTTCAGGAAGAAAGTGTGGGGCGGACCCTAGACTCTGGAAGGACGGCCATCCGCCTTGACCGGTTGGGGGGAGAAGTACATGGGATAGGACAGGGAGAGAGAGAGGAATAGAAGAGGGAGAGAGAGAGTGGCAGACAGGCCAGATAAGTACAAATACTAAGAAAAGTCTATGATGAGCGTTGGTCTGATGATGAACCAATCTCAGTCTGGAGTTTAAGGGCCGTGCCGTTGCGGTGGGGTCCCGGTGCTGTGGTGGGGTCGGGTAGTAGGACCGTCGTAACTCCACTCTGGGAGTCTTGGGTCTGATCCCCTGGATCCTGCTCTCCTCCTGTCAGGGATAAAAAAGACGGCGGCAGTGTCTGGTGTCTACAGTAATGTTGTTACACAGAGAGAAAGAAAGAAAGACAAGAAACAGAAGCTCCAAATGTAGAGTTCCTCCCTTTAACGGGAGAGAAAAAATCCCCTCAGCAGTCTAGGCCTAGAGCAGCTCAACTTAGTGCTCCTATTTTATTCCTATTTTATTCCTAAGGATAAGCTTTATCAAATAGGAATGTTTTTAGTCTACTCTTAAATAAACTAATGGTGTGGGCCCTTCGGACCGAGGCTGCTAGTTGATTCCAGAGTAAAGGAGCCATATGGCTGAAACTCCTGCCTCCTCTTTTACTTTGAAGGACTTTAGGGATTACCAACAGTCCTGCATCCTCAGAGCGAAGGGCTCGTGGAGGGTGATAAACTTCTAGAAGTTTCTCCATATAGGACGGAGCCTGGTGATGAAGAGTTTTATATGTGATCAGAAGGATGTTGAATTCTATTCTAGATTTGATGTGAAGCCAGTGTAAGGATGCTAAGACTGGGGAGATGTGCTCTCTTCTTCCAGTTCTGGTTAGTAAACCTGCAGCAGCGTTCTGCACTAGCTGGAAGATCCTAACAGAGGAGTTTGGACATCCTGACATTAGGGAGTTACAATCATTTCATCTTGAAGTCACAAAGACATGAATAATTTTTTCTGCATCTTTGAAGGACAAGAAGTTTCTAATTTTTGCAATATTCCTTAGATGGAAGAAGGCTGTCCTGGAGACATGTTTAACATGGGACATAAAGGACAGATCCTGATCAAAAATAACACCCAGGTTCCTAATATCACTGTTAGAGGTTAAGGTAATATTATCTAAGGTAATCAGACTATCTGAAAAGTAATCCCTGAGCTTTTTAGGACCTAGGATTAGAACCTCAGTCTTGGATGTGTTGAGCATTAAGAAGTTGATAGACATCCAGGACTTAACGTCCCTGAGGCAGGAATCTAGTTTAACAAGTTGGTCGGCCTGATTGGCTTTAACTGATAAATATAGCTGAGTATCATCTGCATAACAATGAAAGTTAATGTTGTGTTTCCTAATAATATTTCCGAGTGGTAACATATAGAGATTAAACAATATCGGTCCGAGGACGGAGCCTTGTGGTACTCCACAAAGTACTCCACAAGATGTCTTGCGGGCAGACGAGGAGTTAGTGCTGTGAAATATGGACAAAGTTTTCTGTCCTGATAACAGTGTATGTCCCAGTACAGTATGTGTTCTTAAAGTTGTTGTTATTTACCAGGTGTCCATGTCTCCCAGCTCACTGGGTTTGTCATCGCTTTGTGGTTTGGAGGTTGGTTGCACCTTCTGGCTGTGGACGGTTCTTCAGGCCGGGTCTCAGTGACATTAGACGTGTTCCAGTCGCGCGGCGGTGGAGAGTTGCTGTCCACAGTGGAGAGGTGTGGTCCGCGGCGGTGGAGAGTTGCTGTCCACAGTGGAGAGGTGTGGTCCGCGGCGGTGGAGAGTTGCTGTCCACAGTGGAGAGGTGTGGTCCGCGGCGGTAAAGAGTTGCTGTCCACAGTGGAGAGGTGTGGTCCGCGGCGGTGGAGAGTTGCTGTCCAACAGTGGAGAGGTGGGAGCTTTGTTGAACCAACTGCCTGTTTGGAAGTTGAGATGATGGTCCGACTGTTTTTAAAGAGAGAAGAACTGCAGGACATATTGAACTCTTCTATGGAGGGTCAACTGCTGACCACATTTGAAGCTGCTGCCGGGGTCGGAGGTCAGCGGCATGGTGAGCTGCCACATACCATGGAGGAGGCGGGGCTCATTTGTCCTGTCGGTGTAAGCGGTGGCATTAGGCCAAAACTACTGACAAGACAAGTTTTATAAGTGAGCAAGTCGATGACCTGCAAAAGTTAGCTGTGGCCTTGAAGATGAGGTTATCACACACACACACACACACACACACACACACACACACACACACACACACACACACACACACACACACACACACACACACACACACACACACACACACACACACACACACACACACACACACACACACACACATGCTATGGTTTGTTGTGAGGCTGCATTGGGGTAGCGGGTCAGGAGGTGGTTCTCCAGCCGGTGTGCAGAAAGTACCTCAGGCTGAAGGTGCATGGAAGGTAAACGTTCTCTGCTCTTCTTCTCTGAGCTCGTTCTTTGCTCTCATTCTCTGCTGTCGTTCTCTGAGGTTCTCTGAGCTCGTTTTCTGCTCTGGTTTTCTGCTCTGGTTTTCTGCTCTGGTTCTCTGAGCGCTCTTCTTTAGGACCACATGTTTAAGGTTGTTGTCGCATCACAATAACAAATTGGTTCCAAGGGCTTGACTTTTGTTGACTTTGACTTGATTTGAAAATCGCTGGGTTAGGTGTGTGTGTGTGTGTGTGTGTGTGTGTGTGTGTGTGTGTGTGTGTGTGTGTGTGTGTGTGTGTGTGTGTGTGTGTGTGTGTGTGTGTGTGTGTGTGTGTGTGTGTGTGTGTGTGTGTGTGTGTGTGTGTGTGTGTGTGTGTGTGTGTGTGTGTGTGTGTGTGTGTGTGTGTGTGTGTGTGTGTGTGTGTGTGTGTGTGTGTGTGTGTGTGTGTGTGTGTGTGTGTGTGTGTGTGTGTGTGTGTGTGTGTGTGTGTGTGTGTGTGTGTGTGGTTGTAATGGCTGTAATGGCTGTCAGTGTGGCAGCCCTGAAGGGTTAAAACCAGCTTCTGCCACTCGCTCAGTCTCTCTGTCTGTCTCGAAGTCATCTTTCGGAACCGGCTCACTCTGAGACGGCTCACTCTCTGAACCATCTCACTCTCTGAGCCGTCTCACTCTTTGAGCCATCTCACAATGAACCGTCTCACTCTTTGAGCCGTCTCACTCTGAGCCCATCCAGAGGTCAACATGTTTTCCAGGCCATTGGCCACCACGGGTCCAGTACTCTACCTCCAACATGCAGCGATACTCGAGTACAGTCATGTGAGAGTGAGCAGCTGTTCTTTATCCTGTCACATTCTTCTTCTTTTGTTCATCAAATTGAAAATAGTGCGTTGCTCCCCGCCCTGAACAGACCGCTCCAACATGTCTGTCCTGTCCGCTGCACGTCTTTTCTCTGTTCAGGTGATTATTGAACTGTCGGCTTTGAAGAGAAGTTGAATCATTTGATTCACGCTGGCTCAGAATGTGATTGTGGAAAATAATGAATTAGATTTTACACATAACCTTCAAGGTTTAGTGTAACTGCTGTAGTCGTAGCACCAAAATCAATTGTCATCATGTTAAGTTTTTTTTAAATTTCCTGGATGAACTGAGGCGTGCTGACTGGTTTGTAGGTGGTTCACCTCGGGCCTTCTGTTAATATCTCCATGTACTTCAGCCTGAAATCAAGACTTTGGATGCATCAATCACACTGGTATGATTCTATATCTACATTAAAACATTCTTGTTAATATTTAACTTGGATGAAATAAGAGGGAATCACACCAAAGTGAATCTTGACAAAACAGGATTTATTGAACAGGATAATCATGAAGTTGTCATTTTTTATTTCTTCTCTCACTTGAATAAACATCAGGTCCAGTTTGTCTGCAGGAGGTTTTCCAGCAGGCGGATTATATCCTGGCTCCAGTGCTGAGTTCATTTTGACAGGAATTTCTGATTTAGTCTGGGTCTTTTGAGTAACACACATTTAGTTTTAGTCTAATTTTAGTCATCTGAAACCTTTTTAGTCTTAGTCTAGTTTCAGTCGACTAAATCCACAGTGGACTTGGTGTTTCTCCAGAATATCCATTCATTGGAAATATCCATCAGTCTGTTACAGAAGGTATTCAAGTTTCAATATGTAGTACAGACGCAGATTTAACAGTTGTTACATACAGTGGCGTTTCTCGATCTAAATACTTGGTGAGGCAAGATTTTCTTTCAGGTCTAGTGACTCCACTGAATTCCAAAGTAAAGTGTGTGCACCACCTTTTAGCCACAACATTATAGCCACCATATAGGCACTGATCCCGTGAAAAAATGTTGAGCCTTGGAGATATCCGTTTGAAAAAAGAATTCAATAAAAAAAAAATGTAGTAGTTGATGACAGTACTTGAACCAGGCATTGTTGATAGTATGACGGAAGCTTAACCACTCAACCACCAGTGAAGCTGTGATTTCATGAGATTTTTAGAAACTCTTCCTCACCGTGTAATCGAGTACCACTAGTTACCTTCACTTTCTCCGTTAAAGTAAGAGTTTTAAACTCGTACTGGTATATAATCGACCTAATGGTTAGATTCTTAACTGTTTGTTAGCTTTAGCTGCTAACAAGCTGGTATTTGTTCGACTCGCTCCGTTTCTGTGAAGCTCCGCCTCTATCAGCGACAGCCAATCAGCTCTGAGCATCTAAATGACATTGTCAGTGGGCGGGGCTTCAGGCTTCATGACCTAAGAGGCATCAAAATCACCTGATCTGAATAAACAGAGCTACAGCCTGAGCATGAACACTTTACTGCATGCAAATACACACTGCATGGTGAGAGAGGGGCGAGCTACACTAAAGCAATACACACTGCATGGTGAGAGAGGGGCGAGCTACACTAATGTAATACACACTGTATAGTGAGAGAGGGGAGAGCTACACTAATGTAATACACACTGCATGGTGAGAGAGGGGCGAGCTACACCAATGTAATACACACTGCGTGGTGAGAGAGGGGCGAGCTACACTAATGCAATACACACTGCATGGTGAGAGAGGGGCGAGCTACACCAATGTAATACACACTGCATGGTGAGAGAGGGGCGAGCTACACTAATGCAATACACACTGCATGGTGAGAGAGGGGCGAGCTACACTAATGTAATACACACTGCATGGTGAGAGAGGGGCGAGCTACACAAATGCAATACACACTGCATGGTGAGAGAGGGGCGAGCTACACAAATGCAATACACACTGCATGGTGAGAGAGGGGCGAGCTACACTAATGCACCATCAGTGTAGATCAGGAGGAAACAAGCTGAAGCAGCAAGAGGAGACCAGGAACCAGGGAGTACTGTCCTCACACAGTAATCATGTGTATATAAGAGGAAGTTTTATTCACAGACAAGAAAATATAGTAGATAATCTTAAAGAATTAATAACATACTTTGCATGCAGTCCTTTCTGATGACACCAGGCGGCGCTCAGCCCCACCCGCCCCTAATGACCAGTCGCCCCTGGTTACAAAACGTGAATTTCATTTCAATCTTAATGTCAGAAACATGAGCATGACATTTTGCTGCTGCCGCTGCAGGCCGCCGCCACCGCCGCTGCAGGCCGCCGCCGCTGCAGGCCGCCGCTGCTGCCGCTGCAGGCCGCTGCTCTCAGACCAGCTGCACAGCAACACACCTTCTAGTGCTTAACAAGGGAATAGAAAGTGAAACTGAAGGTAAACTGGAATCAAGCAAAGCTGTGGAACTCAGACTGAAAATTAAATATAATGTAAACGATTTAACTGATGTGGAAATGTCCTGCAAAATGTGTAAGGTTTAGAACGTCTCTCATAAAGAATAAATAAGTCTGCTGCTTCCACATAGATCACCCTACCCTCTAAGATTTACTCTGATTGGCTGTCTTCACAACTTGTCCCACAATGAGTGCAATTCTGATTGGATCCCTTGTCCGTTCGTCCCGCCCTAACATATTCGTCTCGTTTTGATTTGTTGACTAAAGTGTCAGTTATATTTTGTTAGTCTTGTCTTCATGTCTTACTTTATATTTAATTTTTATTAAGTCTTCGTCCGTGAAAACGGATCATTGACTAATATTAGTTATCATGGTCTTAGTTGATGAGATTAACACTGGTCCAGTGAGTTGATGAGTTTTCTGTATCCAGTCTATGTGGATGGTTACCATGACGATATCTCCTCATGTTTGTGACTATTTTGTGATATTGATGTGGAAGGGAAAAGGCCAGACTCAGTTTTGTGGTGATACTGCTGCGGTTGTTTGTTCAACGTCTTCCTTCTTGAATCCAAACCGCCGCCATACGATGGATCCCTGGTCTTCCTCGTTGGAATCAACTCGTCTTCTTCCATCTTCCTGCTCTGTTCACACATTCTGCTCCCCGTTGGCTCGCTGCTAAGCTGTATGACCAAGCTCTGGCCAGAGGACAGGAAGCGCTCGTCTGGTCTCAGAGGACAGGATGTCTGTAGGAGCGCTCGTTTTGTCTCTGAGAGCCGCCGGCTGCGGCCGACAACTTAATGCCCGTGGCAAACAGCTTCAGTAACACAGGTATATTGAGGATATCATCATTTTCTGTATCGTCCAGAGAACAAGCTGCGATCCCTCCAGTTTCGTCGCCTTATCGCCCAGCAGTGGTTTCCCTCTCTGTCCTCCACCTCTGACCAACCATTGGTCACTTTACATTTCAGATCTGAACTCTGTTCTAGAGCTTTGTGTGTGTGTGTGTGTGTGTGTGTGTGTGTGTGTGTGTGTGTGTGTGTGTGTGTGTGTGTGTGTGTGTGTGTGTGTGTGTGTGTGTGTGTGTGTGTGTGTGTGTGTGTGTGTGTGTGTGTGTGTGTGTGTGTGTGTGTGTGTGTGTGTGTGTGTGTGTGTGTGTGTCTTACACTCTGCTGTCTGGCCATTGGGTGGGGTGGGGGCTCCCTGCCTGGGTCCCCTTATGGCGCCTTGTCGGGGGGGGTTAGTTCCCCGGGTCCTAGGCCAGCCGCTCGGGGGTGGGGTGGGGCAGTGTGGGGGGTCCAGCTGGGCCAAGGTCCTAGCGACGTGGAGACCCCCTCCCTCAGAACCCTCCCTACCTTACCTCACCTTACTTCACTCCACAATAGGGAACAGTGAGGCGGTGCCTAGGGTGGGGGGTTCTCTGACCGGGGCCTGTACGGGCCTTAGCTTTTCCTGGTCTGGGGGCGGGGCTGGTCCGGGGCGCGGCGGCTGGGGCCATCTCTGCCTTGCCGGCCAGGCGTCTGGTGGCGTCTGGTCGCCCAGGCGTCTGGTCGCCCAGGCGTCTGGTCGCCCAGGCGTCTGGTGGCCCAGGCGTCACACAACAAACGTCTCATGATAACTGAAAGCAAGCTGCTCTCTCAAGACCTTCACCAACTCATTGCTGTTCAACATTGTGATGCCGATGTTCCTGAAGGATTTCTATCCTGCTGAATGTTCCTGAAGGATTTCTGTCCTGCTGAATGTTCCTGAAGGTTTTCTATCCTGCTGAATGTTCCTGAAGGATTTCTGTCCTGCTGAATGTTCCTGAAGGTTTTCTATCCTGCTGAATGTTCCTGAAGGTTTTCTATCCTACTGAATGTTCCTGAAGGATTTCTATCCTGCTGAATGTTCCAGAAGGATTTCTATCCTGCTGAATGTTCCTGAAGGTTTTCTATCCTACTGAATGTTCCTGAAGGATTTCTATGCTACTGAATGTTCCTGAAGGATTTCTCTCCTGCTGAATGTTCCAGAAGGATTTCTATCCTACTGAATGTTCCTGAAGGATTTCTCTCCTGCTGAATGTTCCAGAAGGATTTCTATCCTACTGAATGTTCCTGAAGGATTTCTCTCCTGCTGCATGTTCCTGAAGGATTTCTATCCTGCTGAATGTTCCAGTGGGCATGTTGGGGTCGTGATCCAGAAGTGGAAAGAACATTCACCATAAACTGGTCACAACGAGATGCTCCTCACAAGATTTCTGACAGAGGAGTGACAAGAATGATGAGGAGACTTGTCCATGAGCCAAGACTCACTAGTGGAGAGCTTCACAAAGACCTGGCGGTGTGCACGCTCTCCACGCTGGAGAAAAAGCGGGTTGAAGCTTGTTGAGTTCGCTGCTCAACATTTGAACAAGCCTGTGAAATACTGGATTCTGGTCACACCAGATCAAAACCAAAGTGTTTGGATGCTCTAAATGTCTGGAGGTCAAACGCCACCGTTCGTCACCCAAACACACCCGACCAACACTGAAGGTTGGAGGAGGTAGCATCATGGAGTGGGGCTGCTGTTCCGCTTAGAGTACTGGAAAACTGGAAGGAAGGATGAATGGAAAAGTGTTCCTAGGTGTTCTTGATAGAAATCTGCTGCCATCTACCAGGATGATGAAGTTGAAACATTTCAGCAAGACGATGATCAACCACAGCCGAGGAAACGGTGAAGTTGTGCTTTGGTCATGGAAATATGGTGAAAAGTTATAAAAACTCAGTGAACATCAAAGGTGAAAAAGTTTCTGAAGCTTTCTGGGAAACTTTAGTACAAAAAACCCAAGATGGACAAAAACCTAGGCGCTAAGGTTCCTCTGTTTGATCCAGACCAGAGACTCGAGGAGAACCCGTTTTCCCTAAACTATGACCTGGATCTAAAAGGATCTCTGGTCCCCTTGAAACTGTCGGTCTGGGTTAGCTTGAAAACAATCTTTCTAGTGGGCGGGGTCAGGGGACGTGCCGTAGGAGCGCAAGGCATTCTGGGTAGGAAACAAACAAAGCTAACTGCGCGAAATGGAAGAAGCAGGCAAAGAAAGAAAAAGCTGGAAAAAATGTTGCGGGAGAGGAGGAAGTGGAGAGGAAGACTCTGATATCTGGTCTGAAGTAGTGATGGGGCCGATCCGATCCGGGATCGGACTCCGATACCAACATAATTCACACATCAGAAATTTCTGATCCAACCTGCAGAGATTTCTGATCCATGATCCTGGTCTGCTTCATGGTGCTGAAATGACTCCACAGTGTTTCCCTGCTGCTGCTCTGCTCGCTGGCTGCAAACTGTGGACTGGATTTCCTGAAGGGAGGCGGGTCTCAATGAGACCAGGAGGAATGAGTCAGGAAATCCATTCCACAGTTTGCAGCCAGCGAGCAGGCTAGGGAAGTAGCACTGTGCTATCCAACTTTTCATGGCAACATGTTTACAATATTTACAAAGCAACAGAGCAATGTTTGCAAAGCAACACAGCAATGTTTGCAAAGCAACACAGCAATGTTTGCAAAGCAACACAGCAATATTTGCAAAGCAACACATCAACGTGCAATATTTACAGAGCAACACATCAACGTGCAATATTTACAGAGCAACACAGCAATGTTTGCAAAGCAACGCAGGAATGTGCAATATTTACAAAGCAACACGGCAACGTTTGCAAAGCAATGCAGCAACATACAGTGTTTGCAAAGCAACACAGCAACGTGGATGTTTGCAAAGCAATGCAGCAACGTGGATGTTTGCAAAGCAACGCAGCAACGTGGATGTTGGCAAAGCAACACAGCAACGTGGAATGTTTGCAAAGCAACACAGCAATGTGGAATATTTACAAAGCAATGAGCAACATTTGCAAAGCAACGTAGCAATGTGGATGTCAGCAAAGCCGTAGCACAGCGAGGCGGCGCCCTGCAGCCAGACGTCAGCGTTTTCAATCTCCAGCACTGACATCAAAACAATGACCAGCAGCTCCTCCAGGCTGTCAGCAGGCGATTCACACCTCCGTGAAGCTGCATCCTACTCCACGCTAAACTCCCTGAAAATAGTCCCAATGGTTGGAGCTGCGTTAGAGCTGGAAACATTGTGTTGCTGCTGCCTTGCTCAAGAATTTCCCCAGGGATTAATAAAGTCATTCTGAGGTTCTAAAGATAGAACTAGTTTATTATGAGATGATGACGTCACGCAGACCCCCACATTGTCCACATGGAACAAAAATACTTTGTACTGCTTCCTTTTCTGTCCTGATACTAACCTCAAGTTGTGTTTAGAGAGAATACATGTATACATTAGTACATTTCATACTTTACTGTAGAGAGGAGTTTATTACAGCCTCATATAAAGTCAACAATAATGATAATAATAATAATATTAAAGCAAACGGAGCTCTGCTATTTGGGTATCGGGATCAGATCAGAAGTGAAAAAATGTGGATCGGTGCTTCCCTAGTCTGAAGACTAAATATGGAAGAGCTAATTAGCCTAGCCACTTCCTCTTTCAGTCCAGATCAATCACCGAGCCGTGTTTCCTCTTTACTTCCTCAACGGGTAGTTTGTTAGTCCAGATTAAAATTCAACATCAACATGTAGCTTAACATTGCTCCAGCTGTTTGAGGTCATGTTGCTTTAGCTGTTGCCATGTTGCATCAGCTGTTTATATTGCCTTGTTGCTCCAGCTGTTGCTGTCATATGTTACTGCAGCTGTTTGTTGTCATGTTGCTGTGTTGCTGCAGTTGTTTTATGCCGTGTTGCTCCAGTTGTTTGATGCCATGTTACCTTGTTGCTCCAGCTGTTGCTGTCATGTTGCTGTGTTACTGCAGCTCTTGCTGTCATGTTGCTGTGTTTCTTCAGCTTTTTGATATCATGTTGCTGTGTTGCTCCTGTCGGTTGATGACATGTTGCCGTGTTGCTCCAGTTGTTTGATGCCATGTTGCCTTGTTGCTCCAGCTGTTGCTGTCATGTTGCTGTGTTACTGCAGCTCTTGCTGTCATGTTGCTGTGTTTCTTCAGCTTTTTGATATCATGTTGCTGTGTTGCTCCTGTCGGTTGATGACATGTTGCCGCGTTGCCCCAGCTGTTTGATGACATGTTGCAGGTTCCAGTGTGGTCTGTAGTGAACCTGGTCACAGAAGTATATATTGGATTTAGAGTCTGGGTGTCAGTGACTTCCTGTTGGGTTTAGAGTTTTAGGGTACGTCCGAATAGTCCCTCCTATCTCCTTATCTATGGACATTACCTTAACCCCTGGATGACATCACAGGGTTAAGGTAAGGTGTTAGGAGGCTTCCTAAAGGAGTTAGTGAAAGGTGTTAGGAGGCTTCCTAAAGGAGTTAGTGAAAGGAGTTAGGAGGCTTCCTAAAGGAGTTAGTGAAAGATGTTAGGAGGCTTCCTAAAGGAGTTAGTGAAAGATGTTAGGAGGCTTCCTAAAGGAGTTAAGTAAAGGTGTTAGGAGACTTCCTAAAGGAGTTAGTGAAAGGTGTTAGGAGGCTTCCTAAAGGAGTTAGTGAAAGGTGTTAGGAGGCTTCCTAAAGGAGTTAGTGAAAGGTGTTAGGAGGCTTCCTAAAGGAGTTACTGAAAGGTGTTAGGAGGCTTCCTAAAGGAGTTAGTGAAAGGTGTTAGGAGGCTTCCTAAAGGAGTTAGTGAAAGGTGTTAGGAGGCTTCCTAAAGGAGTTACTGAAAGGTGTTAGGAGGCTTCCTAAAGGAGTTAAGGAAAGGTGTTTCAAGGCTTCCTAAAGGAGTTAGTGAAAGGTGTTAGGAGGCTTCTTAAAGGAGTTAGTTGTTACTTGTTGTTTGATACTGTTTAAAGAACAATAGGTTTCACCACTAGGGGGCCCCCTGCTCACTAGCTGTTTAAAGAACAATAGGTTTCACCACT